>NW_024466789.1:0-22881 GCF_017591425.1 Ochotona curzoniae
GACTCATGCCAGGAAAGTACATCTTATAAAAAAAGTTCATGTTCTCAGCAAGAAAAGGTCTATATGATTACTGAAAAACAAAATATAACCAGAGCATGAGGGAAAATAATTTTGAATTAAAGAAGCTTGTTTAAAGAGTGACTAATATTTTCAAACTCATTAGAATATTCATTTAGTAACATGCCAGGTATTCCTAATATAAAATATTATCATCGTATATCAGTAGGGTGAATTAAAAATGAAAGTACGTCTGGTGAAATATATTAGGAACAAGCAAATATATTTATAGGTTATGGACCAAAGACCTCCGTCTAAAGGCACAGCTTTATTACCTTTGATATAATAAATCATTCCTGTTAATAATACTAAAACATTTTTTTACTTAAATTCTGTTCCTTCTAAAAGACGGTGGTCATATTCTCAAGTGAAATTCCATCATATAAGCAGTCAGATTTAATGAGCTCAGCATGATGGTAAATATCTATATTTATGTGTTGAATATATTTCTCATCAAGGCAGTGAAAAAAAAAACCACCCTGAGCATTTGAGATTTCACTTTCAAGAGTTTAAAGAAGGTCCAACTGAGGTGTCCTTGCAGGGGACAGAGCCAAGTCGCACCTGGGTCAGGGCAGGCGGACAGAGTGGCAGGAGGAGAGGGGCTGCCAGGAGCTCCTTTTACATGGGGAGTGGAAAGCGGAGTGGCAGTGCCAAAGAGGAAACTCGGGGAGTCACACAGAGTCTCGGGCCGCAGAGAAGGGTCTTAGAGAAGTGGGCATTTTGTCAGCAAAGGATGCCCTCAGCTTATCTGGTCTGGCTGAACTGCTGAGGACTGAACCAGAAGGCCAATCTATTAGGACTCCAGGGCATTTTTCATAACTCAAGGACTCAGAGTCTTCTGATTAGTTTTATTAGATGTTTCCCAAACACAAATGGAGACTGCTTTTTCAAAAAGATTTGTTCATTTTGAAAGAGTTACCCAAAAAAAAAAAAAAAAGGCAATGCAGATTTTTCCAGATGGCTGCGGTGCCCAGGCCTGGGCTAGGAGGAGCCGTGAGCTTCATCTGTGTCTCTCACGTGGGTGGCATGGGCCCAAACACTTGAGTCAACTTCCACTGCTTTTCGAGGCCACTAGCAGGAGCTGGGTCATCAACGGAGCAGCCGGGACATGCGCTAGGACCTGGGTGGGATGGCAGCATCACGGGAGGCAACTTTCCTTCCTGTGCCACAGCACCCACACTTCAGTCCTAAGATTTCTCAATGTGACTTTTCTAATTCTTTCTAGATGTTGGAAGTAAAGACTTGCTTCCTATAATGATGTATTTCTATGAGGGTGGGTATGTGTCCATTTCCAGCATCTACTTTGAAAACACCCACACTGAAACCTAATACAAGAGGTCCCCAAACGATCCTAGGAATTCCTATTAAATAACAAACAAACAAGCAAACAAACGCAAGAGGCCAGTCCAATTGGCTCATCTTCCCCTTCAAGTGCCAGCATCCAGGATGGACACCAGTTTGTATCCTGGCTGCTCCACTTCCCATCCAGCTCCCTGCTTCTGGCCCGAGAAAACAATATGGAGGATAGCCCAAGTCCTTTGGGACCCTGCACCCACATGGGAAATGTGGAAGAACCTCCTGGCTCCTGCCTTCAGATCCGCTCAGCTCCAGCCATGGCAGCTGCTTGGGGAGTAAACCAGAAGTTGGAAGCTGTCTCCCTCTCTGCTTCTGCTCCCTGTAAATCTTTCAAATAAAAATAAATCTACAACAGCAACAAAAACTCATGGGTTGCCATTTTGGGCACTGAGACCAATTCCTCTTTTAACACATCTTTCATGAACATCTTGAAGTGTCCTGCATGACTACACTGTAATCACAATATGGAAACATTTCTCCTTGAACTTCTGCCCATGGTTTATGTGAAAAATCTATACCATTCTGTTGCTTTTGTTGTTAAAGAAAATTCCAAACAAAACTATATATGCACAAACCTATCTTCCCAATTGATATCAATATACAGTTTGAATTGTGAATTTTCAGATGGGTGGTTTTGGGGAGGTACCACTTCCTTCTTTCATTTCCTCCGATTTCATTCTTCTAATCTAAGGAAGAGATACCACATCCATCCTATCTTAATCCTTTCTCACTCGATTCCTCCTGGTACGTTTAGGCCCTTTGTAAAGCGTAATGTTTCTATGTCTCTTACCTGCCTGATTCGGGTTATGTGGTTTGACTCTTGAATTCTAAAAGAGCAGGGATTATGTTTCTTTAGCTTAATTCAGACAGATGTTGCTTGCAAGACTGATGTTAAGTATTTATACGATGCTACCTCACATATGCTTCTCTCTCTTCACTTTTCTATGCCATTACCATTTGTTTGATGTGCTTACGATAATCTCTGTTGACATTTGAAAGACAGAAGTAAATGCCACTTTCAAGCGTCTTCGGTGCGGATGAAATGATGACAACACAACAGATTTGCACCACTTTCTAGAGAAGTCCGCATCCTTTGCGGATATGAACTCCAATCTTTGCAATAGCTGTGCCGGAGGTAACTGGGACAAGTGTGTTTAGCATTTTGCAGGTGGATATTGAGGTCATTTGAGGAACTTTTGGAAAAAGTCGCAGAAAATTAAAGTGGGGAAAAAGTTCCACTCTTTGTTTTCAGGGATGGCACTGAGACCCAGCAGCACAAAGTTGGGTAGTTGAGTCTGCAGGCAGGTGCATCGGGGACTGACCCCTTGCAGGCTGTCATTGTCACTCTCACAAGCATGGCTTTTGGGTAGGCCGGAGTCTGTAGGACTCATGCAGAGTTGAAACCAGGAGTGCAAGGTGAAACCAACTGCCAGCAACCAGGGGCCTTTCATTCACATCTTTGCACATGTATTTAAATTGGAAACTCTTCACACTGAACATTTTCAGCTACTTTCCACATAAATCAATAATTAGTTCAAACAGATCATATTTTACAAGTTTGTACCATGTTTTTTATTCCAAACGCTGAGTCATTTTTTTTCCGAAAGCAGCTCTGATGAGCTCTTTAATTGCAACACGGGACCCACTCTGAGTAGAACATGCTAATGATACAGCACACGAGGGAATTCTTCCTAACAAAGAAAAATAACATTTTATGTTTATTTTAGCAGAGTCGAAACTTTGAAAGTTCTGATCTTGGGAGACATTTTCTAACTGGCCTAATTAGTTTTGACTCCTCCAAGCGGCAATGTTTTCCTGGTCTAATTGCTTTTTTGGACAGCAGGCTGAGTTCTAACACAAGAGAATGCAGAGAAGGAAGAATAATTGAATAACCAAAGCCTTCTGACGCCTTGCAGCCCCAATCTAAGGGCAAGGGAAGCCTGTGACTTACATGGGAGATGAAGATAAATGCGCCCGCTTTCAAGCAGGAGGAGTCTAGCCCTTCTTTGGACAGCTCCGCTGGGTGGAGGGCTGAGGCTTGCTCACCTTGGGAGGAGTCGGGCAGATCAAGGTTCCCAGAGATGTAGTCTAAAGAAATCTCAGCTCACAGCATATTATCAGAGCCACGCATAACAATAAGTTTAGCTCTTATCATTCCCCCCCCCCCACACCTCCAGCCTTAAGAAGTTCTGCTAAAATTGTGCAGGTTAATTTCCAGGTCCTTCTGCATCAGGGAGTGGCGTGCAGGCCTTCCTTGGTATAAACTGACAAGAGACTCCTTCCTGCATATGAGACTGTGTGCCCAGCACCAGCACAGGCTCTTCACGGACTCTCGAATGCAGGCATGTCGTAGGCTAGGTTACTTCTTCCTGCACTGGACATATTTTCTTCAATTCATAATCTTTTTTGTTATTCTGGCTAAAAGAGAAATCTCCCAACTGCTGGTCCACTCCCCAGATGCCACCATCAGCGTGCATGGACCACAAGGAAGTTGGCAGCCAGGCACTCAACGTGAGGAAGCTCAGCATCAGTAGCTGATATTGACAGTATAAGATAAAGGCTTCCCAGGTGTTGGGCCAACACCTGCCACAAGCCACACTTACCTTCATGAACTTCAAGTCCACGAATCTGACTTCACACCGAGTAACTACACCATTTCTAAGGCAACAAAGGAACACGAGGGAAAAGTTTCTTAAATGTCTAGCCTCCCCCCCACACATATTTTAGTACTGTAAAATTTTAAATCTACAGGAAAAAAAAGTACAACAAAAACTGAGAGTTCCCAAGTTAACATTTTTCTACATTTACATTTTGTTTTTATACGCATCTCTTTCTTGCTCTCTGAACCATCTGAAAATAGCTCAAAGACACAAAAATATTAAAATGCTTCAGTTTATTTCTCCTAAGAGCAGAAGTACCCTCCTACTCAACAACAGGTCTGTGATCGACTCCAAAAACAACACTGAGAGAATGGTAGTCCACACAGTTCCTGGTCATCTCCAGAACTTTCTACAATATGGGACCTACAAAAAAATCTTGCTCTGGAATTAGTTCTCATGTCCATTTCAGTCTTTTGTAATTAAAAAAGAAATCTCTACATTTTTAGTCTTTTGTGCCAGGTGTTTAGCAGAGTCCAGGCCAGCGATCTTAACGATTCCATATTCTGCATTTGTCAGTTTCCCCATAGAGAAATGATTCAGGTCGAGTATTTTTGTCAAGTTATTCTGTGTGAGTGACAATGCATTCTTCCCTAGCAGCCTGTCAGAAGACACATAATGCAATTGGTCCTTTCACTGGCAAAACTCGACCATCAAACAAAAATATTCACTAGACTTCCCTGATAATTCCTTTTGAATTAAAAATATGTGAATTTATGGGCCCAGTGGCATGGCCTAGTGGCTAAAGTCCTCACCTTGACCGCCCCGGGATCCCATATGGGTGCCAGTTCTAATCCCAGTTGCTCCACTTCCCATCCAGCTCCCTGCTAGTGGCCTGGGAAAGCAGTCAAGGATGGCCTAATGCTTTAGGACCCTGCACTCGCATGGGAGTTCTGGAAGAAGTTCCTGGCTTCTGGCTTCGGATCGGCACAGCACTGGCCATTGTGCTCACTTGGGGAGTGAATCATCAGACAGAAGATCTTCCTCTCTGTCTTTCCTCTTCTCTGTATATCTGACTTTGCAATAAAAAATAAAGAAATCTTTTTTTAAAAATGTGGATCTTTGAATCCATGCCAATCCCGTTTTCCAACATTCATGCAATACTTTTAACATCTAATGATGCAAAATGGTGCCTTTTCAACCCTTGGCTCCTGTCATGTCTTCTGTGAAGAGGAGCTTCTCCGTGGAGTGGGAAGTCTCATTCTGGCCTTAGAACTATAGAGACAGGGGCCGGCAAGATGAGCAAAGCTGCAGCCCGCGATGTTGGCATACCATGCAAGAAGCAGTTCATGTCTCAGCTGCTCCACTTCCCACCCATCTCTCTGCTAATGGCCTGGGAAAGCAGCGGGGGGGCGGGGGGTGAGGGGGGGAAGACTCAGGTACTTACACACCCAGAAAAACTCCCGGCTTCAGTTTGTCGCGGACTTGGGGAAGTGACACGACCCACGGAAGATCTGTCTCCCTCCTCTTCATACTCTTCCTCATCCCTCAGCCTCCTCCCTTTCTCTAGCTTCTTTCAAATAAGTGATTTTTTTATAAAGCTATGTATAAAACACATGCAATCTGTTAATTAAAACTAAAATATGATCAAAAAAAGATTTTCCTTTCCGTTTGCATCTGGGCATTCCTTTTATTACTCAGTATATCGTAATGCATTTCTCTGTTTTTCACCCTTTCAAGTGCTCCCAGATATCCTCCAGTTCCTGTGGGTGTTCTGACATGTCTGAATTCTGAACTCCCATCATCTGGGGAAAGATGCTGCACTGTACTGTACCTGCCCTCCACTAGGAGTCTAAATAGCTTTTATATCAAAATGCGCCAGGGGCACCACCAAATCATTTTTTTTTAAATAGTAAACTTATGGATTCAGCCCTTACTGGGTAGAGAATCAAAACAAAAATACCTACTGGGAAGTGGCATTAGCCTAGGACAGGTCTCAAGGAAGCACTGGGCGAGCCCCCTGCTTCAAAGCTGGACCACCAGCCTAAGCACCAAGGCTGCCTTTCTGACAAATTATAAATGACCTTTTTCAATTCCTCCATGATCACAGCCTTCCCCCACTACCACGTGGTCGTGTCCACATCTGTGAACGTGTGTATACATTCCCATTGCTTAGAAACTCCCTCTCGCAGAAATCTGCCTTTTACAGGAGACTGTAAAATCTGTTTCTTTACGGGAGAAGTATATGTTAGGAACTTGTTCCAGGAGGCTCGTTCCGAAGCCCTGTGTAGTTTCACTTTATACATCAGTGTTTGTGTTGGTGAAGGGTTGACAGCTATGAAAAAGAATTTGAGTCTTAGTTAAAAATAAAATCGGTGCACACTACCAATATTGCTTATTCCTTACCTTAAAATTCCATTTCTGATTGCTTAAATCGCCTGTACAAGATTTTCTCAGGAAGAGGGCAAGCGCCCCCTAGTGGGAAGTTGGCCTCGTAATCAAATTATTTCCCCCATCTTTTTCTCTTCCAGTTTTAAATTTTTGTTGTTTATTTTAAAGACACACATGGAGAGGTTTGCTGTCTGTTGATTTGTTCCCAAAATGCCTGCAATGGTCTGGCCAAGGTCAAAGCCTGGAACTCCACCAGGTCTCTCACACGAGCAGCCAGGAGTCCCACGGCTTCCCAGGGTGTGTATTAGCGAGCTGGAAAAACGCAGAGTTCACCTTCAAATTCAGACACTCTGATACAGGACAGACAGCTTCTGTGGAATTAACCAAGTGCCCACTCGCCTTTCAAATTTCAGCCAGGAAAATATTATTCACGGACAAAGGATGTTTATAACACAGACATGAATTTACAGTCACTTTGATGAGATGAACTGACTATACCTGTAAAATGAGAAGGGGAGTTGCCAATCTCTACCTCGGCAACAACATTTGAGAAAATGTGTATTTAGGGGTCAGCACTGTGGCGTAGCGGTTAAAGCCGCTGCCTGTGCATGACAACATCCCATAGGGATGCTAGTTCAAGTCCCGGCTCAGCCACTTTTGACCCAGCTGCCTGTTGTTAATGTGCCTCGGAGAGCAGCTAGAAGTGGTCCGAGACCTTGAGCCCCTGCATGCACGTGGAAGAGCTGGAAGAAGCTCCACACTCCTGGCTTCGCACTAGCCCAGCTCCAGGACCCACTGCAGCCATTTGGGGAATGAACCAGCCGATGAAAGATCTGCTGCAATTGCTGGAGCTGAGCTGATCCAAAGCCAGGAAGTAGGAGCTTCCTCCAGGTCTCCATCATGGGTGCAGGGTCCCAAGGCCCCGGACTACTCTGCATTGCCTCAGGCCACAAGCAGGGAGCTAGACAGGAAATGGAGCAGCTGGAACATGTGCCAGCACCCACATGGGATCCCAGCACTTGCAAGGCTAGTATTTAACCAATGCCCAAAATGTCAATTCTAAACCATCTAGAAACATTTAAATTGCACTAAAGCAAGAAAAGTATCTGTAGCCCATTAGAGTCTGGGTTTCCATTTGGTGAGAAACATGTTATTGAAATTTAATACTGGAAAGAATATAAATCCCTCAATTGTAAACAACCAATAACCAGTTATAGGAAAAATGGTCATGGCAACTTACAGAAATCTGGTTTTAGACTTCTATATCATAAATTTCATATGTTTCACCTATTCTGATTTATCTTGTATCTAAATGTGTGTGTGATTGGGTAATGGCTGACCGAAGTTCACACTAGAGAAAGGATGGCTCTCTCTAATCCTGTCCTCTTTTTCTTACAGAAAACGCTGCCCTTTCTTTTGGAACATTGGTCAGTACCTCCAACGACTATGACGGCTCTGGCGTTGTGACTGTGGAAACTGACCAGCCACTCCTCTGGACCATGGCCATCAAAGCCTAACCTGTCTCCTTGCTTGCTTTTTTTTTTTTTCCTGTACTTTGTTATTGCCATTTGTTGATATTGTTACCTAATGGAATGTTAAAACATATAGGGGGAAAAGGTAAAATTAAAATAAAAGGACGACGACACACTACCAACAGCACTTGTAGGTATGTCTCCGCCTTATCTCATTGCCAACATACTCCTCAGATCTTACTTCCTCAGCTGGGTCGCCAGGAATCCCAACCTCTCCATGGGAAGCTCAGGGCTCCTAAACATGTTAGTGTTTAGAAAATGCAGACAGCATTGTAAATGCCAGGTGCCAGCTTTCCAGTGAGAATGAGGTCTTATCTCAACACTATTCATCTTGACCACCTTCATTTGGGAAGCCAGTGTGATCATTCCACTGTAAAGTTCAGTGCTGAGTGTTAAGTCATTAGTCATTCCACTTGTTGACAAAAAAAAAAAACTCTCAAAGTTCCTCTTACACATTCTTAAGCATTTCACAAGTACCTGTCTATGTTGGATTTCTCTCTCTCTCTCTCTCTCTCTCTATATATATATATATATATATATTCCCTTTTACTGAGAAGGAAAAAAAAAAGAATCCTTCCAGATGGGGATGTTAAAACTGCATTCTTCTCTGGTTTTATTGTTGGCTTTGATATTCTCTTTTCAAAAGAAATTGAAAGCCAGTGACCCGATTTTAACATTGAAAACAAGTAGGTATGTAAGCTGCCAATGGAGACAGAAATGATACGAAAAATAAATAATAATTGCTAATGCTCTACCTACATGACACATCCCAAACTCAGAAAGCTTTAGTGGGTGACTGGCCTCATCAGCAGTACAAGCTAGACATACCTTAGACTTGTAAAATGTTAGTGTGTGGGCTATGAGTGTTTTCAGAAGACCAAGCAATCAGCATGTCCATGTGGACCAATTAACATCACGGCTTAAGGAGGCTACATGGAGAACACCTCTGTCCCTGGGCAAGACCCCTCTTCCTCAGTAGAATGGCAGGTGGGACTGATTTGACCTGAGGTTCTTTTTATCGCCCACGTTGTCTGCAGCTGGAATTGTTACCAATTTAGCCAGGTTAAACTGGCATGGAAATGTAGTCACATTTGCGTCGTCCTGAGACTGTCCTATCTTCCTGTACCTTTCTGTCCCATTTACTAAACCAGATCTTGCCATGCAAACCATGATTTAAGGAGAACCTGCCCAACGTGTTTTGTGTAACCACAATCCCAGTTACTGTAAGTCAAGTGGTCAACAACGTTTTTGTTTTTTGTTTTTTTTTTCTGGCTCTAAAACAGGTTAAGGCTCAAAAAAGGGATCTGTTGAACAAGCCAAGCCTGCAATGCTGAACAGTTAATCAACAGAAATAATAGAATTGTTAATTATTTTATGCAAATGTGTAAGATTAAAATCATATCAAATAAAAATGTTTACTTATCAATATGTATGTTTTGGGTGGTTTTTAAGAAAACAGTTCTCCTTACCTGCATTTCACGCTGACCAGTCTCTTTACAAGTGTGCATATCAAAAACTATTTGTGCAAACAGCGATTTCACTAGAGCAGTTCTTTCCTCCAATTTCACAGAAAAAAATCCTACGCTGTTAACTCCCTCCAAACAAGCTCTCCGTGCAAGTGGCTCTCTAATGCTCGTGGGCCAGGTACTTTACTGTTCATCTTTGGGGCCCTTTTGTAAAACAGGAGTTTTATGGATACCTGTTTACATTCTAGGAGCTAGAAAGGAGAGGAAGTAACATCTAGGAGAGAAACAGTGTAACCACTGTAGTAGACAAAGGAAACACAAATAGAGGAGGAATTTGGGGAGGCGAGAGAAGATCGGCTCAGAGGTCACAGATCATGTCATCGGAGCTGTAGTGGAAGGTGCAATTCTAGAACCTTCATCCTCCCAGCGCAGATGCGAAGTCCGTAACTTTTGTGTGTGTGCTGCCTACATTCCATTCACAGCAAATAGTTAAGGAACCAGGCAAAGACGAGTCAAGCACTGGATGCTTATCAAAGGCCCCTAACTGCTGCCCTTAACAAAACATGCAACAAAGCAAATTGGAAGGTGCAAGGAGAAGCGGGCAGGCTGCTGCCGCATTGTCCACACGCGCTGCTTGGTACTCACTCTGTACTTCACTAAAAGTGGACAGGGATGTTTCTGTCTTCCGTTTCTAAGGATTAGCCACATATTCACTACTAGAAGTATACCTGTAACATATAGACGTGTCATGGAGAGCGAGAAAGATCATGCCAGACACAAGTGTAGTGCTGAAAAAGCCTCTACTGTCCAAGCTTGGCGGCAGCAGCTCCCGCTGCACTCCAGGAGCTATTGCATCCAGCCGCCCAAGTCAGGACGTTCCGAGCTCTCATCCTCCAATCAATTTTGAGAGCCAAGCAGGACAAAGTGTTAGGCAGGAAGGGAGTTTCCTATAGTTAGTGATTCTGAATGGAGTGGAAGGCAGGAAGGGCGGGGTGCACTTTTCCAGCCTTCTGTTACCTTGAGTGGTGCCAGAGGAGGCAGGAAGGACGGGGTGCGGAAAGTCCATTTCCATGCCCTCTCCTCTGTCCATTAACCTGAGAAGTGAGTATGAACCATCAATGGCTGCTGCGCCCCATTACAGAAGACCTATGTTGGCAACTTTCAAATTTCAGTATAGAGAGAAGGATGAGAAGATGGTGGGACAGAGTGCGGATATGTTAAAACGGGTGGAGAAAGATTAACAAAGGAGAAACAGAGAGGACACAATTCTGGGAGACAGCAGTGGGCAGGCCAAGGGCAGAGGGACACCTGGAGACCCATGGACATGAGGAAGAAGCAGAGTCAGGGGAGCAGTTACACAGAAAACAGATACTCCAATGGCGATCAGAGCTGCACTGATGGCCGGATGGGAAGGGGCGGAAATTGGGAATACAGGAGGCAAATCAAGTCAATAGAACCATGGATCCTGCTGATTTTTAAAATCTGATCATGAGCAGAAGCCAAGTGGTAGGGCCTCACGGGATGGGTGTGAGAACAGGGTGAATTCCACAGCCCAATGCCCACCAGTGCCACACTGGGTACCATTTATTGTTCTGCAGCAAAGTCACTTGGGGAACAACCATGAGCAGCGCATGTGCTAAGCCAGGGGAGAACTCACTTCCAGCACTGTACTTACCCCACTGGGAAAGCAGCAACCTGGTGTTCCACGGGTTTCATCCAAAATGTGGGTAGCATCCAGAACTGCCAGCAGGCTTTGGCAAGAAGAGGAAAAATTAGAATATGTGCAACAGGTGTCACTGCTAAGTCTGATCTAGCTTAAAGCCACAGTTGGTGTCTCCCTAACCCTGGGTTCAGCTGGAACCATGGGTAAGGCTAAGCAGGCAATGGCACAGCTGCAACATAGGATGACAGGGAGCAGAGTGGAGACCTGGGAGCAAATAATGGAGACCTGGGAGCAGAGTGGAGACCTGGGAGCAGAGTGGAGAACTGGGAGTGGAGAGAGGAGAACTGGGAACAGAGAGTGGAAATCTGGGAGCAGAGTGGAGAACTGGGAGCCCCAGCTGCAGAGGCCATGTGAGAATCATAATACAGGAGCCGGGCACTGAAACCTACTGGAGGGAATGGCACTGGACAGGATGAGTAAAGTTTACCTGTAAACATGCGGATGACATTGCTTAAAAACCAGCCCCAAGGAAAAGAAGCCTCCAATCAGGTGCAATGGCCCAGAACAATGATTGGGGGTATCAGTGCCTGCCCTGCAAAGGAGCAAAAGATTATCTTAATCTGAGAATTAACTGAGGAAGGCAGCAAGGAAATTCTGGATCATTTTTTAAAAAGTGTTGTAAGACTCCTTCAAAATAAGAAGCACATACAGGAATTTAAGGAATGCAACAAATGGAAATAGCAACACTGAACCAAAATAAACTGGATTATTACAAATTAAGAATACTATACAGAAAATTAAAAATTCAATGGAAAGCTTTAATAATAGAATAAGTGAGGTAGAAGAAGGAATTTCAGAACAGGAAGACACCACATGCAAAAATGCTCAAACAGAAAGCTGGAAGAGGAAAGCCAAGAAAAACATGTAGGAATTGAGTGATGCCATCAAAAGGCCAAACATCAAGATTATAGGTGTTCCAGGAGGCATGAGACAGAAGCTGGGCTGAAAGATGTATTTGATGAGATAATAAATGAGAAATCCTCCAAAAAGGGAGGGAGGGAAAACCAAATACAGAGGAAGGGCAGAGAATACCGAACAACTCGATCAGAAGCCATCCTCACGCATCATAATCAAGTTATCCTTGGTTGAACAGAAAGAAAAGATACCTAAATATGCACCCAAGAAAAGTCAATTAACATAGAGGAATCCCAATCAAACCCCAAGCTGATCTGTCAGAGGGAATTCTACAGGTCGGAAGAGAATGGAGTGACACATTCCAGATCCTAAAGGAAAAACATCATCAGCACAGAATGCCACATACCCAGTCAAGCATTCCTTTGCATTTGAAAAGGAAATAAAATATTTCCATGTTCTTTCAAACAGAAACTGAAAGATATAACCTCTACCAGACATGCCTTGCAAAATGTTGCTCTAAGATGTGCTACAGATAAAAAGAACACCTCCGAGATCCAAAGGCAAACATGAACATCTCAACAAAACCACAAAAGAAACCAAAATCAATCAGACACTCAGTGCTAAAACGACAGAGCCAAATCACTACCTGTAGATAGCAACCTGAATGCAAATAGATTAAACTCAATCAAAAGACAGATTAGATTAACAGACTGGATTAAAAAAAAGAAGAAGAAGGCCCCATCTCTCTGTTGCCTAAAGAGGGCGTGAACAAGGCAGTCTTAGGAGGAAAGCTTATTGTAATCAGTCCCCAAGTAAAAAAAAAAATAGCAAGGCATCAGGAAAATAGGCCAATCATATGTCTGAAGACCTAGAAGAAAACCAGCAAAACGATCCCAAGATTAGCAGGAAAAAAAAAATCATCAAGAGAAGAACTAAACCAAATAGAAATCAAAAGAATAATAAATGAATGGGAGCATGGAATCAAATAATTCATTGAGAAATTTAAAAAAAAATAGACACCCCAATTGGCTCAACTAATCAATAAAAAAGGCAGGAGAAGACACAAATCAATAGAATCAGACATAAAAAAGAATGATAGCAATGGATACCTAGGACATACATAGAATAATCAGGAATTATTACAAGCAACTATACAGATGCCAACAAGCTGGAAGATCTAAAAAAAATGGGTAGATTTCTGGACACACACAAGTTAACCACATTGAATCATCAGGAAATGAAAAATTAAATACACCTATAACCAGGACGGAGACTGACCCAGTAATTAATTCCCTCCTCCTCCTCCCTCCCCCAGAAAACCAGGATGGGATGGTTTCACTATTGAATTCTACCGAACATTTCAAGAACAACTGATTCCATTCTTTCACAAGCTATTCAGAACAAAGACAGGAGGCATTCTTTACAAATTCTAAATCCAACATCCCCTAATGAACAAAACTCCTCCACAAAATACTAGCCCATAGAATCCAACAATGCATCAGACGGATCATTCACCCCACCCAGACCAGCTAGTCTGGACCACATGGGATGTATCCCATTCATACAGCAATAGATGAGCATACATGGTTCAATAAACATTAACAGATTGAAGGATAAACTCCACGTGATCATCTCAGCTGATGCAGAGAAGGCATTTGATAAAATCCAACACCGCTCCCTGCTAAAAACCCTAAGCAAGATAAGGCACAATAGGAGCATTCCACACACAATCAAAGCAGTATATGGGCAAAGACTGCATGCTTTTCCACTAAGATCTGGAACTGGACAAGGATGTCCACTTTCACCACTGCTATTCAATACAGCATTGGAAGTTCTCGCTAGACCTATTAGGCAAGAAAAAGAAATGGATTCAAATTGGAAGTGAGAAATTACCCTGTTCACAGATGACATGATTCTATATATGGGAGAAGCAAAGGACTCAATGAAAAGAATATTGGAACTCCTAGGGAGTTTGGCAGGGTACAAAACTAATGAACATAAATCGATGGCCCCAGTAAACACCAAAAAAGAAACACTCCATGGTAGAGAAAGAACTTCAATGTACAGTCCCCATTAAAATAGTAAAGAACATTAAATACCTTGGAATAAACAAAAATCAAAGATGAGGAAGCACTCTATGATGAAAATTACAAAGCATAATGCATCAAGGACCTAAATCTGCACCTAGAAATCATCAAAGTATCAGAGGACAAAGTAGAAAGCAAGATGCAGACATGGGGAAAGACTTCTTAGAAAAGTCACCCAAAGCACAGGCAGTCAAAGCCAAAATAAACAAATGGGACTACATCAAACCAAGAAGCTTCTGTACAGCAAAGCAAATGATCAACAAGGCAAAGAAGTAACCAACAGAACGGGAGATTATTGCATGCTGCACAACAGGTAGGGACTGATACTCAGAATTCACAAAGACTCAGAAACTCGACAACAGCAAGATAAACAACCCTGCGAAGACATGGGCAAAGGATATGAGCAGGCATTTCTCAGTGAACAAATCCAAATGGCTGAGAGACATATGAAAAAATTCTCAGGTTCCCTAGCTATTAGAGAAATAAATAAAAACGACATTGAGGTTCCACCCTAACTCCAGTGAAATTGGCCTACATTTAGAAATCTATTGACACCACCTGCTGGAAGAAGGGAGGAAATTATGCCATGGAAAGTAACCACAATAAAACTACACAAGTATATAAAACATAAATAAAAGTTTAGGATTGAACTTGGGATTGTGGCAAAGTAGGTTAAGCCACTAGCGCAATGTGTGTATCAGTGTGCTGGTTCAAGTCCTGCCAAATTCATAAGGGTTTTGTATTGAATACACTAATATTATATGTTAAGAATAATAGAAACATTTTTTAAAATTTTCGGGCCCGGCGCAATGGCGCAGTGGTTAAAGTCCTTGCCTTGCACGCCCAGGATCCCATATGGGTGCCGGTTCTAATCCCAGCAGCCCCGCTTCCCATCCAGCTCCCTGCCTGTGGCCCGGGAAAGCAGTCAAGGATGGCCCAAAGCTTTGGGACCCTGCACCCAGAAAAGGCTCCTGGCTTCAGATCGGCATAGCATAGGCCATTGAGCTCACTTGGGGAGTGAATCATCGGATAGAAAATCTTCCTCTCTGTCTCTCCTCTCTGTATATCCGTCTTTCCAATAAAAAAATAAAATAAATCTTTAAAAAAAATTTTTTCCCAAGGATTACAACATTGCACCATTAAAGCATCTTAGTAATTATGTTTTGAACTTTATATAATCTCAATGAATTATTTTAAGTTGGTATATTCCAGCAACAATTTCCTCATAACTTAATGCCACACAGAACATTTTCTACTGCAGCTCTTGGTCTTTGTTTCACAAGCTTTATCTTCAACACTTACTAACACTTTCTATAATTCTGTTTCAAGCAGAATAAACTAGCCTCAAAAACAAACAGGATGTGATATTATTGGCAAATAACAAAATCAACAACTCGATTGAGAAGGCAAGAGGCCAATTATTTAAGTTGTCTGTAGAGCCGACTATTTGAAATAAATGACTCCCCCCCACCACCCGTGGAGATTAAGATTAGAACAACAATGTTAGAGCTCATGGGGCGTCACAGTGTTCCGACTGGAGAACTCCAGACTTGGCAGTGAAGTTGGCCCTTCCCTGCCCACAGCAGGTTTCACGTATCAATCATAATTTTCTTCTCTGATGAGCTCCAGCCCCAGTCTCAGAATTCATTTCAGAAGCAGTTCTCGGGGCAGCCATGATCGATTATTCTCCACTGGCTTGGCATCCCTCGAGGCTCAGAGCTAATGCACACAATAGCACAACTCTCACAACCCAGGAAAAGAGGTCATGGCAGCGTCACTCTTCCTCACGGCTGATGGCGAGTCAACAGTCAGGGCCCTGGCACCTTGCACTTGCTGCCACGGAAAGCAAGGGCAGTGCACACAGCCAAGCAAGAACTAATTCCCTCTCTTCACACAATTTGGGAGGAAAAAATAGGACCTGAAGATCACCCATAATTGAAAATAAGGAGAATTTTTCAAAAGATTCATGCCTGCCCTTAGAGGAGTATACTGAGTGAGTGCAATGGTTAAGAAGGAATTGTCAATGAATAGTCCTACAAATCACACCTTAATGGCTATCCTTTTAAATACTACTTTGCAAAATGAAAGATGAGTGAATATTTAATTCCCAGTAATTACATGTGAATAAGAACATAGCCAATTAAAACTATAAACTTCTGTAGAGGAGACGCTGGCACTGCGGAGCAGAGGGAGAGCTGCCGGCAACAGTGTCAGCCACTTGGATCCAGTTGGAGTTGAGCTGCTCTATTTCCACTCCAGTTCCCTGCTTGTGCCTCTGGGTTCTGATTTCATCTCCTAGATTCTGTGTTGAATCAGGAAATTCACAAGTTGCTACCCACATGAGGTTTGAGGAAATGGACCATGTATATGCTACTCAGTGGATTTGTGGTGCTTAGCCCGAACCAAAAGTGATCTTAACATTGTATCTACAAATGTACTCATATGGCCTGCTTAACACTTTGCTGATACTATATCTGCTACTCTCATTTCTAGGTTGAAGACTTACAGTTGAAGTGTTTGATCTACAAAAGAATTGAGATGAAAGGATATACTTAAAAGTAAATTTCCTTAGTTGGCGAAGACTTCTAACCCAGGCAGAAGCCTGATTAACCCTGTGCCATTTCATTGTAACAGTGAATTAGCATTCCATGAAGCAGAAAATTCAGATAGGATACAGCCCACTGATGTTACTGCACTTAAACACAAACCTGAGTACCTACTAGGGAAGAAGCAGAGCACACGATACCCTCGCTAGGTGTACGTGATGGTCGGGTCAATCCAAAAGAAATGACGAAGACATAATAATAGATAGGGCAAGCGAGGGAAAGAACAGAAAGGTGTATGATATGGACAAGAAGGCAAGGACAACCAAAAAGAAAATGCAGAACTGTGATATTCATTTCAGATGACTGAGATCGGGCAAAATGCTTATTGGAAAGCAGAAGTAGAGAACAAGAGAAAAATCTACCAGCTCACTGCCCAAACACCTGTAACAGCAGGTGCTGGATGAGGCTGAAGCCAAGAGCCAGGAACACCAGCCAGGTATCCTTCAGGCATGGTAGGGACCCAAGTACCCGAGCCATCACCTACAGTCTCCCAAGGTATCCATCAGTAGGAAGCTGGAAGCTTCATTGCAGCCAGAACTCAGACCCATGCACTCAGAGGGAACTTCAGTGTCGACTGCCACGCCACATGCATTAGTACAGAAGCAGAAAATATGTTTTTACTGATGCAACAACAACAAAAAAGCATGTGAGGTTTATGAAGGTAAGTGCTCAAAGAGGAACAGTGTGTTTGGCACAGCAGCTGAAGGCCCCCATCAGAGTGCCTGGCTCCAGCACTTCGCTAATGCACTTGGGGGACTCAAGATGGGTCACCAAGCCTCGGCCCTCGTCAGGCTTACACTATCAGGTCAATATATCAGACAGCAGGTCAATATATCAGCAGGTCTGTGTTTCAGGTAGCAATCACATTTTCCACTTCCCGAAAATGACACAGCCACCCCATCACTGGGTCCTTCTCTGTTCTCTGCTGGTTAATGCATCAGCTCTTCCTCCAGCCTGCTCATGTAGGATACCCCTTAGCAAGGCTTCATTCTCTCTGTCAGCTCACTCCTGGTGATCTCCTTTAGTCATTGCGGTTCCACACAACATCTACATGGAAATTCACTTACAGAGCTGTCCACCTGGCATCTCCACTCTGATGTCTGATTTTTCAGCTCAGTATAGCCAACACGGCTTATACTTCTCCCCAAAGCCTGCTCCACTGCTTGCCTTCCCCACGTCCGCATACAGTGATGCCATCCTTCCAGTTACTCAAGTCCCAATAAGCTGGGCTGTACTTGAGTCCTTGTCTCTTCTAATTTTGCTTTCGAAATCTACTGAGAAGCTGACCATGTCTAACAACGCCCCACCATTGTCACCCTAGTCCAGGATATGTGGTCTCTCATGGCAACGACTGATGTTCTCTCCCGACAGCCTCTGCAGCCAATGTCAGTAAGGCCGTCACAGCTGATCTGCTATTTTCTATGCTTAGCATCCTGAAATGGCTTGTAGGGGAGGAGGAATTCAAAACCTTTACAGCCACTAAAGTGCCCCCAGGTGACTGGGATGACTTTCCCCACAACTCATCTCATTTTACATCATCCTCCCCCCATTTCATTTTTCATTCCCCAAAGATACTTGTACTCCCCCTTAGGGCATTTGCTACTCACCTAGGTCCCAAAGCTCCTCAATCTGGTATAAAAAAATGAGTATGCTGTAACGACTCTAGACGTAACTCATGCTGGTCAAAATTAAACAAATAGATACTACCTCACACTAGTTTCCCTATAATCTCTCCTCCAAATTAAAAACCTATGAAGGAACATATCCTCATCCTAAGAACTCCCCTGACACAACCATGGAATCCTGTGCTTTATTCGATAATCAGCTGGACTGAAACCCTTCTGTGCTCATTTTTCTGTGATTCTGGCAGCAACTTGATAACCTCAGGCAACTTTTAATTAATACCCTTTAAACACGGCTTTATAAATTAGTCAACTATGAAATCACATCACCCAAAATGATTAAGTTCAAAATGCATTTCAAATCCATCACCTGCTTTTGCTGTGTGAACATACCATCACTCCAGGATTATTAACTGCAATGTTCATCTGCTTGTTTTTAACACACACATTGCACAATGTGCACCAATGCCACCTGGCACATCTCTGTCCTGCTGGTTCGAGTGGCCTGCCAGCCATCTGATGGTGATGAATCTATTACAGTCACAATTCCTGCTCTATCCTCAACCAAATGTAAGCAGAGCTTAAAGACAAGTCTTCCCCATCATGAGCTACTTGACACAAGGAGAACTAGGGCCTGTCTTATGAAGGACTTCATGGTTGCCAAGCACGCCTGGCAACCAATGTGTTAACTCACAGGAAGCCACTGCTTCCTCACTCTCAAAATGTATTCATGGAGCATCTATTACCAGCCAGTGCAGCTCAGCATCTTATTTAATTCTTTAAATAAGTTAACTTTAATTCCTCTCTGTAGAGAGAATGTGAAGCACCAGAAGGCCTACGGGATTCATCCAAGGTTTATGGCAGATCCACAGCAGAATCTCTAGTTAACCAACTAACTGCAAGTCAACGTCACTACTCCAGGCCTATCATCACCTCCATCTTCCACTCCTCAACGATTTCCTAGTCTGCACTCTTTCCCAAGTTTTGACCACCTTCAATGAAAATCTTCATTGAAGACAGATCCTAAAATACACACACATCCATATTATTCTTTTGTTTTGTATTTTTTTAAAAAAAAAAGATTTATTTTTATTGCAAAGTCAGATACACAGAGAGGAGGAGAGACAGAGAGGAAGATTCTCTATGCAATGACTCACTCCCTAAGTGGCCACAGTGGCCAGAGCTGCACCAATTCGAAGCCAGGAGCCTGGAGCCTCCCCCAGGTCTCCCACGAGGGAGCAGGGTCCCAAAGCCCTGGGCCATCCTCAACTGCTTCCCCAGGCCACAAGCAGGAAGCTGCATGGGAAACAGGGCTGCTCAGATTAGAACTGGTGCCCATATGGGATCCCGGTGTGTGCAAGACAAGTACTCCAGCCACAAGGCTACCACGCCAGGCCCTTGAACTCAGGGCAAGCTCCAAAATCATGCCACAGGTTCAGCCATGCAGACATCTTCCAAGGCTTTTGCACAAGCTAGCCTGTTGACCTATGAGCCCATCTCTGCCCCACTCACTTTCACTAATGGCCTTCCAGGCAGCTACTAGAGAAGCCAGGTCCCAGGATCGCACTGAGGTGGGAGAATTCTAACATCGATTTCATTAAACCCATCACAGTGGGAGCCGCAGCATCACTGGTGCTAATCTGTCCTAATTAAACCCACAGAGCCCGCCCTTCACCCTGGAGGAAAACAACATACACAGTGGTGGTAGGTGAGGAAACAGCAGTGGCTCCCCTAAAACAAGCAGCCGGTGGTCCACAAGAAGAGGACCAAGGATATCTGGGAGGGCTACAGGTTTGATCCAACATGCTGTCATATCAGGTATCTGCAAGATCCGGGCAGCTTTCTTACACCCTACATGGCTCCACAATCCAGAACAAATGGAAAACATTCCTTAGCTTTTGTAATCTTATTGGACACTGGTAAGGGAGAAGTCAACTGGAGGATGATCTAATAGTGTAATTTGTTCAAATTCATCTTCCCTTCTTGCGCATCCTACATTTTTTCCAAATGCTCCATGCTTATTAGGATGCCAAAGAAAGGATGATTCCTTGCTCCTCAAATTTGTCTCTAATATTTGTTCTAAGAATGGGTGGTTTCTAGATTTTAGACCTGGACTACAAGTCAGAGAATTCTATTCTAGCTTCAGTTGTCAATCAGAAGTCCTAAGGATTGTGGCTTCCCACTTGTTCTCACGAGCCAACATTGAATTCTACAATGCTTCACCTGGAAAGGACTTAGAAGACACTGCACGTGGTTAAGTCGTGCTTGGTTATGAATGTGGTGAAGTTGTGCTTGGTTAATGAGTACTCATAATTGTGGACAGAGAGGTTTCCACGTCCACGTCCTCATGGCTGTAAGTCTCCGACACCCCTAATGCAATAACTCCAGAATATTCTCAGACATCTGAAATACAATCATGTAAATACACAAGTAAGACCTGTTCAACGCTGATATTCACAAGTTGAAGAATTTCCTCCACCAGGTGGCAGCCAACTCTTACTGAAATAGTAGAATCCATCTTTATCTTGGTCAGGTACACAGAGATGTGCCCCTATAGTTTCAGCACAGTTGATGAAGCCCAGCATCTGTAAGCTCTAGGACAGGTATCCTAAAGATGACATCCAGAGAAAATGAACAATGGGAACAGATGGCATCATTGGGCTTCTAGGGGTTAAACTGCTGTTCTGGTATAACTTCCAGACTGCAGTGGGTTCCCACCTGATAATCATGACATAATGCTAGACAAATATCCCATGGTTAAAAATAGACAAAGAAAGGCCAGGTCAGCATGGTGCTAGAGCAGGCTAATCCTACACCTTGTCGCATGGCATCCCTGGGCGCTGGTCCCTATTCCCACTGTACTACTCCTGATCCAACACTCTGCTCAGGGCCTGGGAAAGCAATGGAGGATGCCAACAGTCCTTGGGACCCTGCCCCGGCGTGGGAGACCCAGAAGAAACTCCTGCCTCACAGTTTTGAGTCAGCTCAGTTCTGGCCATTGTGACATTTAGGGGTGTGAATCATAAGAGAGGAAGGAGGGAATGGAGAGAGGGAGGGAATAAAGGGAGAGAGGGAGGGAGGAAGGAAGGAAGGAAGGCAGGAAGGCAGGAAGGAGGGAAGAGGGAAGGGAAGAGAGGGGAGTGCAGAAGAGAAAGAGAAGAGAAAGAAGAATTTGCTCATCCTTTTTTTCCCCCTTTGGCTTATTCCTCGAATGCCCATAGCAGCCTGGGTTGGGCCAGGTCAAATCCAGAAGCTTCGAACTCATTGCACGTCTCCCATGTAAGGCAGGAATCCAAATACTTGAGCCATTGGGTGCTGCCTCAGCAACGGATCCTGGACTCAACAGCAAACATTCCAACATGGCATGTAGGTGCCCCAGCTGCATCTTCACTGCCGTGCCACTCGCCCCCAGACGTCAATATTTTTGCCCCAAACTAATCTTTACATCTATTTGTGCAAAAATGTAAAAAGTATTATCTATACAAACACTCAACTGTGCAATGATGGGAAGGAGGCGTCGGTTTCCTCACACAGCTGACCTTCCCTCTGGGTTCCACTGAGTTGGTTTCTCTGAGATCTGGCCTTTCTCTTCTTGCAACATGGTTCAGCATCTGAGAGCATGCATTCATCCTCCTGTGCTCTAGGGACAGGAAGATCCTACCTACCATGACATTGCGGTATCTCAAGAATCGGGTACTGTGACTCAAGAACAGTGCACCAGACTTCCTGTGGTTACAGATCGCAGAACTTAGCAAGGAGACACAGTTTACAAAGAAGGCACAGCAGCTGGCCAACTTTGGAGTTTTTGCAAACGTGCAGCCTACATGCTACTGAGGACTAGTGTCATGGCAGTACTAAGGCTAAGCTAAATCTCTTAGAAATACACAACAGTCATTTATGATACCAGGTACTGCTACTTCCTATCAATGGGAAATAATACATCCATCTGACTTGTAGCATTGCATTGTCAATAGTAACTGCTGTGATTCATGAAAATGATGGCAATCAAGGCAAATGATATGTCATCTTCGAAACTCAGGTATGGCATTTGACCATTGACAAGCAAGGTTATGAGAAAAGAGGTTAATCTATTTAGGATGCTCCACTGCTGGTACAAGACAACCAGCCCATTTTCTTTCCCAGAAGGGATTATCAATTCTACCACTATGATAGCACTTAGAGGCTCCACAGAACTGAAAACTATCTTTCCTTGTAGCGACACCGAAGCTGACATTCCAGACAGAACTGTAAGCTCTGCCTCACCTCATTCGTTTCCTTAAATTATGTGGACAGATGTCCATTTCCTCAGCTAACTCTAAATTCATTTTAAGGTCAAAGACTGTATTATTCATTATTGTTTGCTCTTCTCCATCTCCAACACCTGATCTTACTTCCTTAAATTTCGCCTTTCATTCATCTGGTTAAGTCCATACATGTATACATCTTTGGGGGATTGGAAGCATGAGGGGGACTTCCCTGATGCTCCCAGATCCTTTAGTTTAAGTTTGTAAGGACTGGTGGTGCTGACTACCTCCTAGAAGCCTGCCTAACACAGGCAAACAGTATAGTATGCCTTCAGTCCCTTTACA
>NW_024466790.1:0-25433 GCF_017591425.1 Ochotona curzoniae
TTTGGTTTTGTCATTCTCAGTTTCACATGTGCTGTAAATGGTGGTCACTTTTACTGTGTGAAGGCTAAGGTGGTTCAGAGCATGGCTGCACATCCTCAGGGGTCCGTGTTGTTGTATGAGGCCAGCATATGGCCAGGCTTTCTGTAGACATAGGGGCAAGGCAGGTTTTATTTGAGACTTGTCAAGTTCTCTGTGTCATAGAGAGCAGAGTGTCCTGTCAGTCGTTCTTCTAGCTGGTGAGGGCATCCTAACTTCTGATTTCTAAGCCTCAGTTAGATTTTGGATGCAGATTACAGCTTTTTTGTGGTTTTTGTGTTAGAATAAGGGTTATTATGTTATTGTTTTGGATATTGTGACAGGGGAAGGATGAATTATGGAAGGTGGGATGGTGAATAGTTAGGGTTTTCTGTGACTTAGCTCATTCTCCTCTCTGAGAATTATAATGACACTGTTTAGAAAATCCACAACAATAATAATAACAACAACAACAACAAGCCTTACCCAAGGTCATTAAGAAGCTCAGACTGGGCCTTGAGTCCATGCTATTACATTATCTGCATTGTTTGTGTTTCTGGGGAGAGTGGCTTTTTAGGCTCTTGATTTTAGGAAGATAGTCCTCATCTTTGTTGTCTGATCTGAGATTAAACAAGAAAAGACTTGTGTTAAAATGAACAGAGCAAACTGCATATCGCATAGAACTTGGCCAATCTGTATTTTGGGCCTTTCCACTCCTTCCACTCTGTTTGGCCATCTGACTTTTTGGTGGGGGCGGATTCTAGTCAGTGTTTTTGCCTATATGACGATCTTTCCCATTAAATGAGGATTATGTATGAAATGTATGTGTAAGGTAAAGACATTTGGAACAGTGTGTCCCCTGTGGAAGGCATTGGGGACTGGGTTACTGTTAGCTGTCACTTCGTTGTGCTTACCGGTACTATCACCAGCAGAGTTTTCAGTACTAAAACACCCTTGCGTACACCTTTCAGGTTCACATCAGGGTTCTAACCTACACCTGCCCATCCAGTTCTTGTACCTGTGGATGCCTCAAGAGGAACACCAGCCTTTCCTCTAGCATGTGTGTTGGAAGGCCAACCCCTTGCTCCTTCTCCATGCTACAAGGCTGACCCTCCGTCCTTCCAATCCCTCTATGCTGGGGTAACTCTGGAAGAATTTCACTTCCCACCTCCATGGCACCAGAGCTTTAGGAGTCTCGATCCCCCATCTGTTGTCAGTACTTTCCACTTTGCTTCACCTCTTGGTTGGAAGAGCAGTAATATTTTGAATTCTAGAACAATAAGGCCAAAAACTTTCTTTGAAGTTGGAGGTCACTAGCCAGCTTTAATGCTTCCTGCTGTGAAGTGTGCATTCCAGCTTCAGCCTTTATTGACGCTCAGTTGCTCAGAGATGAATGCTTGGGTCTCGGGGTCATGTGGAAGGCCTTAAGGGCTAGGTATCTGCTGAAAGCATGCTTGATTGTATTTTTCTAAATGTTATGATTTAGAAAAACATGACTCATCATTCTGACGGAACACTTAAAACACAACTGTAACCCTGTATTCTCTCTATTTTGTTTGGGGTCCAATCTGACTATAGAGGCTAACTTTAACACTTGCCTAAGCTATGAAACTGCTATCATGGGTAAATGCATTTTAAGCACTGTATATTTCACTTGCAAGTGGAATTTTGGAGCACAGCTACTAAAAAGCTATTTTTGGCATATTCTGCAGTAATTAGAGGCTTAATTTTGAGTTGCCTTGAAGTCATTCTTTAACTAGAAAGACAAATATAGTGTGTCTCCTATCCTGTTTGTGTTCTGAATGATGCAAAAACCTATGACACGTTCTTGGTGGGTGTTAGTCAATTTGGGGAAAAAGAATAGTTTACAGTCCTTGGTATTTAAATATTTTTTATGCTTCTGTCTTGTTCTGCATTTCACATAGTTACATAATTGTCTTAATTGTAAGTGCCTGGGGCACTTTTTATAAGTTATTATTATTATTATTATTATTATTATTAGAAAGTCAGGTACACAGAGAGGAGGAGAAACAGAGAGGAAGATCTTTCGTCTGCCAGTTCACTCCCCAAATGGCCACAATGGCTGGAGCTGAGCCAGTCGGAAGCCAGGAGCTTCTTCTAGGTCTCCCGCACAGGTGCATGGTCCCAAGGCTTTGGGCCCTTCCTGTATTGCCCTCCCAGGTCACAGACATGGAGCTGGATGGGAAGCAGGGCTGCCAGGATTAGAACTGGTGCCCATAAGGGGTCTTGGTGTATGCAAGGCTAGGACTTTAGCCACTGGGATACCACACCAGGCCCTGGAACATTTAAAGGTTAGTTTTCTAGAACCGTGATGTCCAGTGTGGTAGCCATTAGCTATCTGTAGCTTTTTTTTTTTTTTAGATTTATTTTTATTATTTTCTCGTTGGAAAGGTGGATATACAGAGAGGAGAGATAGAGAGGAAATTTTCCGTCCGATGATTCACTCCCCAAGTGAGCGCAACGGCCGATACTATGCCGATCCGAAGCCAGGAGCCTCTTCCGGGTCTCCCACGCGGGTGCATGGTCCCAAAGCTTTGGGCCGTCCTCAACTGCTTTCCCAGGCTACAGGCAGGAAGCTGGAAGGGAAGCGGGGCTGCCAGGATAGAACCGGCGCCCATATGGGATCCCGGGCATGCAAGGTGAGGACCTTATCCACTTGCACCACCGTGCCGGGCCCCTCTGTAGCTTTTGAACAACTGAAATATTTCTGCTGTGGCCTCCAGATTTTAAGATGTTTAGGTATTAGAAAATGTTCAAGTAATGTTTGTAGCAACTTGGGTGTATGAATGTACATTAAAAATTTTGTATGCAATTCCTGGGTCCGGTGCGGTGACTTAGTGACTAAAATCCTCGCCTTGAATGCCCAGGATCCCATATGGGTGCCGGTTCTAGTCCCTGTGGCCCCACTTCCCATCCAGCCCCCTGCTAGTGGCCTGGGAAAGCAGTAGAGCACGGCCCAGAGCCTTGGGTTCCTGCATGCATGTTGGAGACCTGAAACAAACTCCTGGCTCCTGGCTTTGGATTGGCTCAGCTCTGGCCATTGCGGCCATCTGGGGAGTGAATCAGCGGATAGAAGATCTACCTCTCTGTCTCTCCTCTCTGTATATCTGACTTTGCAATAAAAATAAATAAATATTTAAAAAATATTTTCTATGTGATTCTCATTGTATTTTGAAGTATCCTGTTCTAAGAGATGTACATCCTTGATTTAAAGACCAAATTCTAGGCCTAGGGTCAGAGAAAATGAGCTGAGTGAAGTGGAGGCCAGAGGGCTGTTGGTGTTGACAGTATTAGCTAAAGAATCAGAAAGTGTGGAGGCGTGAGGCCTGCATGTCCAAGCTGCTGCTTGGGAGAAGGGAGCAGAGCAGAAGGGACAAGGGGAAAGGCAGATTTTATTATAGCATAACAGGACTGGGAGGGATGAAAGAGATGCATGCTTCTGTTCCTGTGAAAGATGGTGGGGGACTACCCTGCTCTCCTGGTGCAGATGCAGCTCTCAGAGCCACCAGCACCAGATAGCACTGTGAGACGTGTGTGACTGGAAGACTGAGAACAGTTGTTCTTGTATTACATGTCATGTATTGAAGGAGGCTATACGAACTCACCTGGACTCTTCATTGATTCAGCAAGCATTTATTGAGTGCCCGGCACACACTGACGTAGACAGTGGGGCTTCAGAAACCAGTGAAACTGGACAAGAAAGGTTCAGAGCAGCATTATTCATAACAGCCAGAAAATGCACAAGTCAACTGATGAATTAGCAAAATGTGTTTTTTCTTGAGAAGTAGGATATTTTTTTTTTTTTTTTAGCCATTAAAGAGGAATGAAACATGGTATGGATGAACCTGGAAAATATGCTCAGTAAAAGAAGCCAGATGCAAAAGACCGCATATTGAACAATTTCAGTTATATAAAATGTCCAAAATAGGTAAACCGTGGAGCTAGAAAGTACATCAGTGGTAGCCACAGTCTGGGGAAAGGGGGAGGTGGAACCAGCTGCTAATAGCTGTGGAACTTCTTTTCTGGGTGGTAGAACTCTTCTGGTTGTAGATATGATGGTTATGTCACACACACAGTGAATACACTGAAAACCACTGAGGTACACACCTGTGTTGTTTGTATTATACCTCAGTTTTAAGTGTTAGAACTAAAAGGGGTCAAAGCACATTTTCTCTCTTGAGGAACTGGACAAACAGGCCCTGAGATTTATACATTACAGGTAGTTAGTGAATACCACCCGATCAGTACACTGGTAGTATAAACCCAGAAGCATGCAGTTGGAGAGCTTAACTTCTTTTTGTATGATCAGGGTCTTCCTGGGACCAGCGTTGTGGCATTGCAAATAAAGCTCCTACCCGGCATGCTGGAATCCGATAAAAGTGCTTATTTGATTTCCAGTTATTCCATTTCTCTTACAACACCGTGCATATGCACTTGGGAAAACAACAGAAGATGACCCAGGTGGTTGGGACCCTGCTACCCATGTGGGAGAACTGGGTGTACCTACTGGGTTTGATACCATCTGGGAAGTAAACCAGAAGGGAGATATCTCTTTGTCTCTCCCTCTGTAACTCTGACTCACATAAATAAATCTTACAGACAAGTCTTCCCAGAGTTGTTTTCTGTCATTTAGAAGTAGATGGGATCTGGGGTTGAGCTACTCAGGTTTAATTGCTTACTCTCTATTCAAGGTCCCTGGGCTTTAGGGATGAGGTTATTCTGCTAAGGATCTACACAGGTTAAAGTCCTAGGTTAAACCCCACAGGTTTAAAAGTCTGTGTACTGGTCAGGGTCCCCCGGATGAGGAAAAACAACCTCCCCCTAGGACCAGTAGAAGCCACTGATAACTAGGCTGGTACAGAGTTGGCTCCGGCACTGGGCCGGAGCTGGCTTTGCTGCCACAGTCAGGAACTCAGAGAATTAGAAATCCTATGGGCTGTAGCTGCTGACAGGGAACCACACTGCTTCTGCCAGAATTAGGAAGCTCCTGCTGCAAAACTGGGAACCCCCTGTGACAGCTGTTTACCCTGGAGGCAGGCTGCTCCTGCTGCCACTCTCCACCAGCAGTGTGTCCTTCATGCTGTCTCTTTCCCCAGTTAAAGTGCCTCAACTCCAACCTCCAGCAGATGCTGCAGGAGCTTAGATGCAAGAGGGTATGAGGCTGGTAATTTCCCAGCCCCTGCAAAATGCAGAGAACAATAGCGATGAACCAGGTACACAGAATCTTCCATTAGATCCTTTATGAAATTTGTGTGGAGACCCAAAATTTAATTTTGTGCTAGATCTGCCACATCTTAGGCCTATAGATGGTTGCCTGGTGGGGGAGGGGAGCACACCGCCCAGCAGTGACTTCTTGGTGTCTCCAGATTCATGACAAGTTATTGCAAAGCCAACCAATTCTTTCAACTCATTGATTTCTGAATTTTTCACTTATGTCGAGTGTATTCACTTAACAAGTATTGGAGATGCAAAATATAAAAGTCAAAGTATTGGCCTTAAGGAAATACAACCAGACAGTTGAACCTAATTGGCATCTGGCAAACAGGGGAAGGAAGACATGGAATGGACAGACCAGGACCATGTGTGTGTGTGTGTGTGTGTGTGTGTGTGTGTGTGTGTGTGTAGAGTATTTCAGAGAGGAGGCAGTTTAAGAGCTGAGGGGGGTGGCAAAGGACAAATAGAGGGTGAGAGGACACAGATCGGCATGTACAAAGTGCTGTGTTCATGCATGGGACGGAATAAGGAGCGTGAGCTGCTGGAAGTGAGGCTGAACAGATGTTGAACAAGAGAAACTTCTGTGAAGCTGCTGAGGAAGAAGTCCTGTCTTCTCAGGACGGAGAGGCTATATTAATAAACATACATCCGGCCAATGAGATGTTGGATAAGGAATGGGCTGGAGCAGTGGGAGGGGAGTGAAGCAGAGGCCTCAGAGCCCTTGAGGCAGTGCCTGAGCTGGGGCACAGTGGAGTCCTCTATTGGTTTTTCTCAAAGGGTTGCATATAACATGATTTCCTTGCAAATCACTTGAAGGCATGTGAAACTGGGTGTTTTACATTATGCTTCTTGTTTTGGGCTGAATGGTTTTTGTATTATTTGCTTTAAAAAAAAAAAGCATAATTAGAGCCAAAACGTCATTTAAATTGAGGTGTATTGATGTTTTTCAGCTAAGGCTGCCTGGGGTGAGCACACAGAGTTAATGGCATTACGCTTGAGTTACATTTGTTGACAATCAAAATTGTGCTGGACTCAAGATTATTGAGGTTTCCAGTAGTATACTACTTTACTTCAGGAGAAGCTTTTGCATTTGGTTATGCCAGAATTTCTAAGGCTCTTAACTTGTGATTCTGGAATAAAATTCTTGATTCAAACAGTAATGATTGCACATAAGGAATCAAGTAATGTGTACTTTGTAACGTTCCCATTTGTAGAATTCATAGAGTAAAGGAAATTGCTGGCCCTTCATTCAGAAAAACAGTGCATCATGTGTGTGATTAGGCATTTGCAACATTTTCTCTAATCGCCAAGTAGACTAAATTGTTTTTGTTTTATTTGTTTTTGCATAAAAACTCAACCAAAATTTGATTGAACTTATGTGGTTTTTAAAAGTAATTGAATTTCTCCCCTTTTTTTTGTGACCTGCAGGAGATATGGATTTAACCGCCAAAGCAAAGCAGGGAAGGTAAGAAAGGCATAGATACTGGGAGAGAATACATGACATTCAAAGGCAGTGGCAAACTTTCCCCACTTCTACCTGTTCTGAGCTTGATAAGCTGCACAGCAGCTCCCTGGAAGCCCCGCAGGAGCACGATGTCAGGGCTGAGGGTCACCCGTCCCTGGTCCCTGGCCACGCCTGAGTGAGAAGGATGTGCCAGGCCTCTGCATCTCCATCCTGCTGCCTCCGTAGACTGGGTACCAAAGCCAGGGATTCATCCTGGGACTAGAAATCAGTGGCCATGGCAGGTCATGTGCCTAGGGTCTACCAAGGTCAGACCTGCAGTTTAGAAAATGTCACAATGAAATCTTTACTCTCAGGGTCCCAGAGCCTGCCCGATCTGGTGAGAGACTGTGGACAGGCAGCAAGATAGAACCGGGTGACCACAGTGGGGGCTTGTAGGAGTTACTCATTTTTGTGTTTGTTAGTGGTCTTAACTGCTGGCAGTAATGCAAGCACTTAAATCTTACTGTGTCAAACCCTTACTATATTCCAGGCCTCTGATTAAGGCTCTCCATGGATTTTTTTTTTTTTTTTCATTTACTTCCCTCTATGTAGAAGGTTCTCATTTTTGTTCTTTGGGTCAGAAAACTACTGGGAGAGTCTCCGTGATTCATCTAAGGTCACATAGCCTTAAGGAGCCAAAATAAGAATTTGAGCTCCGGTCCACCTGACTGCAAAGTCTGTGCTCATGACCATTGTGGTAAACACCCAGTGCCAGCCACAGTGGTCATTGGTCGGGTAGAGTCCTACAGCTTGAGATCTTTTCATAAGCTCTGCTCCTGTTCCTGCCAGTCCCCAGATTTCCTTGAATAGGACACATTCCTGCATTTCCAGCTCCCCAGTCCCTCTGTGCTTCCCGTGGTGGTTGCTGTCCCAGTCCTTGCCGGGCAGCCTCTGTAACCAGAGTCATGTTCTAAAGCTAGGCTGACTGAACCTCCCCTCCACTCTGTGACTTTAATAATTTAGTTGTGTCTTACTTCATAGCATCTAGTAAATGGGGGCATTCATTGTACCTACCTGGAAGAAGTTTTGTGAAAATTAAAATGTAAAAGATTTAGAATTGTCCAATGTGTAATAAGAATTTAATAAGCATTATGTATTGTCTGTATGAGTTCATTGGCAGTCAGCTACATATTGATTGTGATATGATCATCTTTGATTTTCACTTTTGCCTTTTCATTCAACTACATAATCATTTCCTCCAGAGCAGGATTTTCTATATCTGATTATGACATGCAATAGTTTGATGTATACAATTTAATTTGATATATAATTTAAGTCTGAAAAGAAGGTGTATGTGACTATACTCTGAAATAATGCATTTTGGTTATGGCAGGAAAAACCATGAGATGCCCATAAATAGTGTTCCAGTTGGGCTTGTCATGTTAGATGGCACACTTGAAGATTTATTTATTTTTATTGGAAAGTCAGACATACAGAGAGGAGGAGAGACAGAGAGGAAGATCTTCTGTCCGATGATTCACTCCTCAAGTGACCACAATGGCCGGTGCTGCACTGATCTGAAGCCGGGAACCAGGAACCTCTTCTAGGTCTCCCACATGGATGCAGGGTCCCAAAGCATTGGGCCATCCTTGACTGCTTTCTCAGGCCACAAGCAGGGAGCTGGATGGGAAGTGGAGCTGCTGGGATTAGAACCGGCGCCCATATGGGACCCGGCGTGTTCAAGACAAGGACTTCAGCCGCTAGGCCACTGTGCCGGACCCAGAAAGCACACTTGAGTTGAAAGGCTGTCCCCTGCAGCTCTGTCCAGCAGCTAAGGTCTGAGGATGTTTCATGGGCAGTGGGAGACTGTAGAAAAGCATTCTAGAGTTGGGATGATGCAAGTAGAATATCCTGTTGTCCTTTCCCATGGCTCTAACTCCAGTGCTCAGCTCTTTATATCTTCCCTTCCAGGCTGAGGACAAGAAAGCTACGCTTCCTGCAGGTCTGTCAGCTGCAGAGAAAGCGGATGCCCATGAGGAAGAAGAGCTTCGAGCAGCTGAAGAGGTGCATGGTTGATAGAGGCTCTCTGAGGTTTCCGTTTAAGTCATTTGCTGCTGGGAGGATGGGGTGGGAGTGTGGAGATGTGGGAAATAACTATTGAGTTTCACCCTCAAGACCCATGTGTACCCGCTGCTCCAGCGCTGTGGCCGGAATGCTCACTGCTGCCTCTCCCCATCCCTCTTTCAGCAGCGTATCCAGTCACTGATGACCACAATGACCGCCATGGCAAATGAGGAGGTGAGAGGGCAGCCACTGTTGGGGAAGGGGCCAGGTAGTACTTGACACCAGCAACATCTGGCTCTGTTTTGAGGGACCTTCTGCCACAGCACCCAGCTTCTTCAGGCTGCTGTCCTCAGCACCCAGGGCTCCTGGTGCTTAGGGTCTGTCTCCAGGAAGCCTTTCTAAGTATATAGTGCTGCTGTCCACAGGGACCTCCAGCATGAGGGCCTCCCTACAGGGATGACTCCTAGGGGTGGAGCACCTGGGGTCACCATAACCCATGCCAAAGGAGCCGTTGCCACTGCTTCCTTCCCACGCTGCTGTGGAGGGAAGTGAAATACTGTATTTATGTTTGCTCCTTCTACAGCTCAAGCCCTGTGTAGGGGATTAGCCACATGTTGTGAAGGGATTGCTCCTTTTGAAGGTGGAAAAGGACCAGATAATCAGGATTAGTTGGGGCTTCTGAGATTGCTTGTTGTGTCTCATTTGCTGTTTTGTACCAAAGTCCTAGCACCCCCCAAGGCCCCTGCAGGCTCTCCTTAGTTGACCCACAGGAGGAGTGATGGGGATGGGGTCCTGAGGATACAGAATGGTTTGCCAGGAGGAAGCAGGCATGTGGAGCATCTAGTACAGTCACAGGAATAACTTGGGAAGAAGCAGCATGAGGCATTTGTTCTAAGGCTTATTGCTTCCTTGTTGATGAAAACGTGGACAGACTCCAAGTTAGTGTTTAATTCTGAGAGTGTCATCCACAGTGTGACAGCGCAGCTCATTCAGCTTTTCTTGTGCTATGAAAGACAAGGCCCCTTGGAGATCCCTCCAACTGAACTGCTGATCTCAGAACCCCAACCATGAAGAGACTATGTCAGCCAGTAGATTCTGAATAGATTTCATCGCGATTGGAACAGCGAGATTGGCAGCAATTCAGAACTGTTGAACTATCAAAACTGCTTGAGCAGGACCCTCGGAGTGCGCCTCACATTGGGGACCTGGGATGGGTGGGAGGCTGGGTGGGTTTTTTTTCCTTTGTTTCTCCCCTGATCCCAGATACAGGGGAAAAAATGATGATGTTAGTGTGGAAACAATGGTATTACCCACTTTCCTGTAGCCCTTGACCCTTTGTACCCTAATCAACTAAGTAAGATTGTTAAAAAAATAAATAATAATAATAAAAAAAAGAAAGACAAGGCCTTGACAGCACACCTTCTGTGTGATTGCAGAGCCGTCTGACTGCCAGCTCCGTGGGCCAGATCGTGGGCCTCTGCTCTGCTGAGATCAAGCAAATTGTGTCCGAGTATGCAGAGAAGGTAGGTGACCCCAGCACTACAGTGTGTGCCTCAAGGAATGTCCCAAGGATTGGTTCTCGAACTTCCCATCCCCTTCGCCTAGCAAGGAAGGAGTCTGCTTATAATTCATCAGCATGTTAGCCCACAGGGTACATGCACTGGCCGCCACACAGACAGTAGGATTTGTCCATAGCTGAATTAACTTTCTTCTGCAGTGCCCATGTTTGTATGAGTATTAAGAGAAAACTTGACTAGGGACAGTTGTCACATCTGATAGCCTTGAAGCCTGAGATGTGTCACAAGCATTTTTCCTTCTTTTCGGCTTCTTACAAGTCAGGCTCATTGCAGCAATGGGACTGAGGAATGTAGTTTTTTTGCCATATAGTGGATAAATCCCATAACTCAACCAAGTCCAAGGCAGAAATTACTATTCTTTATTAAAAGGACTTTCAGGAACAGAAGCCTGAAAGTCATATTTCAGCATTAGCTTTTTCCTTCCATCCTAAGAATAGGCAAAAGGACCTTGACTGTTTCCAGGAGGCAGTCATCAGTCATCTGCACATAACTGATTCTGGTCTGGCTGAGATGTTAAGTATCAGTGAAGTCAGATTTACAGAGCGTTGTTTCACATCGCTCTTTCTCCTACCATACTCAGTCCGCCCACTTAAAGTGTTGATGCCGGTTGAAACTTCCACCTTTCCTCTTCTGAGAAGCCTCAACAACTGATTAGTTCTGCCCTGACCCTCTGTGCAGTATTCTGAAGTGATGGCCGAAGAGCGTCACCTGGAATCCAGAGGGATGATGTACTGTAGGCACGGCAGGCTGCCATCTCCCACCACACCAGGGTCTTCCGTCTTCCTCAGACATGTCTGGATGTTCCTTTGTTTCCTTACCCGCCTGGAGACACTTCTCAGTGTGGGCTTTCAAACCCACTCTTGCAGAATCCAGAGTGCCCACCTGAGAATTACGACACCAATCGAAATAGCATTTCAGACTTGACCAGAAAGGAAATTAAGTTATCCTGAGGTGCAGATGCACTTGAAAGGCTTGAAGGCGCAGTTGTAGGGAGAGGGACTAAGTCAGTGCTCAGCACACACCTGAATGGCAAGTGTGTGGGTCTTTCCCTGCCCTTGAGTTGCCACAGCACTGCTCAGCCCTCTAGAGTTTGCACTCTAGTGTGACTATGCATTGCTGTTTCTGTAGGGTCCTTGTGTTTTGTTTTTGGACTTGCCCACTGAAAGCAGATAGAAGCTTAAATTATTAAACACAGAGGTACTGAGCGCAAATCAGCAGGCAGGTTCCTTCTCAACCCTCTCCCTGCCCCAGGTCCTGATTCTGCATTTTGCATGTCCACTTTGCCTGCTTAGCATCTGAACTTTCTCTTTCTCACCCTTGTACAGTAACCTCTGCCCAGTTCTTATGGCTGAATTTTACTGTCCACCCTGTACTAGTCTCAGTCTCCACCCTACCCTTCCAGATAAGAGTAAAGTTAGAATTTTGACTGGCAGCAATGTCAAATTTCCTAAAAACAGATGTAGTTAAACTCATAGCGAACTGGAGCTCTCTTACTCAGTGCTGAGTTGTTTGCGTTTTCACTGCATGAGCTATGTAGTGTTAAAGCTGATGGCTTTTAAAACTAAGTTATCTTTAAACCCATTTCTGTATCCCAATTATTATATATTTACATGTTATCTTACAGTCAGTTGTAAATCTAGCAGGTGGCTAGAAGACAGTAGGATAGCACAGCCTTTTCAGTGGTGCCCTGACTGCCATCTGTCCCCCTACTTCCCAGCTTTGGGACGATGCTGGTCATTTAAACTGCCTGTGCTCTGGTGTCGCCATCACAAAGTGAGGGTAATGTTGCTTTTGTTTGCAGTGCACTAGCAGACGGGACTCTTCATATCTGTGTGTTATGTGTCCACACACTCACGCTCGTGGCTTTCAAATAAGCTAATGCTGTTAGTCCAGCATGACCTAGCAGTTCAAGCTTTGATCATTGGCTGTCTAACCCACTGCTGTAGTAACTGTAGCTCTTCGGACCACCAAGAGAACTGATGATTTCATTTTTCTGTTTACTCCATTTTACCTGCAAGTTGTCTGTTCTAGACGTTAGCGTTTTAGCTTAGACTGTGGTATTTTTTTCATATAAATTAAACCAGCATTCTATATTTACATATTTACCACAGAGATGGCAAAATTTCTCAGGTGCTTCATTTTTTTTCCCATTACATGCAAAGCATTTGTATGTAAATTGGTCCATCTTTTTCTTTGTTATTTCTATATGTCTGATAAAGTAGCCCATTATCTTTTACTCATCTTTAATTCTTTAACCTATGTACAGTTTATTTAGTCTAAAGTGCAAATCAGGTTTTTTTATTCTTGTAACCATTTATCAAGCAAGTTATACTCATTTTGGAATACCTTATTATTACTAAATGGTTAAATAACTCCATATTTTATTGGTTTTCCCTTCTAAGGTTTATCCAAAAGGTGAGGAAATTACAGATAGACACGGGCAGTGTTGAGGGATAAAATGGTCCAGGCGAAGAAAGATGAGAGAGAAATGTTTCTACTTTCCACCTTGGGTGTAGGAGAAAGAGATTGTTCTCTCTATTGTCGGGCTAGGAAGGGAAGTGGTTACATGATACCACCTTCAGGTCAGGGGGCAGGGGTTTTTTGACTGACAGGTAGTTTATTGGGATTACATAAAGTGGGGGAGGTGTGGCTTCCCACTCATGACCCTAAACTAGCTACCTAACTGTTCTGTTTCATTACCCTCTTAAAGATTTCCAACCTTTGATCTTAAAGATTTGCTGAATGATGCAGATTATCACATCTTCTGTAACTACCTCATGCTGATTTGGAACATCTATTTCTGACTAATGAAGAAAAGGGACAAGATAATTTTTGGAGGATAAAGTGTGAAAATGATTTTGTGACCAAAGAGTAAATTAAGCAGGCTGCTTAGTACAAGTGTTTGGAAAGTCAGCAGGCCTTGGGATATAAAAACTAGGTTAAAAAAAAGTGCAGACTGCTTTCATTTGTAACGTTCCCAAGTTCATGTGATAATTAATCCATGTATCAGAGCATGCCTCTGACATATGTAACTCAATTTATTTTGGTTCCTGTGAAAACAGCGAAGAGGAAGGTGAAGAAGCTTCCAGATAGAGATTTCATAGGCTCTGGGCCAAGTAGCTCCATCTCCCTCTGATTCCAAGGGTAGCACCCTTCCCAGAATGGGCTTAATTAGGCACTGTTGTGCTTTTTGGTGTTGATGTCTGATATTCTTACTGCATCATGGCCTTCATTTGTACAGGGAAGAAGAATCTAGTATTAATATTTGCAGAATACCGGAAGCCTGATTGCATGAAAAATGCTCCGTCCTCTGTCACCTAAGCCTTTAGGAGCCTGCAGGGCAGGGAGGGTCTGCCTCTGATGTCATATATGACCATTTTGACTACTTTAATATTAGCCTAGCTGTTAATTCATTGCTCAGCTACCATCTCCCTAAGACAGGCTTTTAGAGCATTTTGTGGAGCTAGAGACACAGATCTGCCTTGGGGAATCAGAGAACTTTCTCTTTTGATGTTGTGTCATTCAGTTCTCGAAACAGTGTGCTGCCCCCTTGCGTGGCATCTTCCTCTTCAGGTCTTCATTATCACACTACCCGTGCGCGTTTGAAGCTTTCTGCTTAAGCGAATGTGAGTCCCATTTACCTCTACTCTGTAACCTCAGAGCCTCAACAAGCACCTGCCAGGCTCACAGAAATGTTTTTTTCCACGTTGCACATGGGGAAAATGAAAAAAAAAAAAACACCTGGAATTACAGGTTAAAGAGGTTTAGTAACTTGTTCAATACCATACAGCAAGAAAGCTGCCCGTCTGGTTCCAGGACTGTCTTTGAAAGCAGTTTTCTTTGGCCAGGTTGGAAGCTACTTAGGGAGAAGCAGGAATAGCCTCCATTTTCATCCTTAATGTCCGCCTTCCAGGCTTTGCAGTGACCGTGCCTCCTTTAGACTCTGCCACTATCTGAGTGCCCATCCTGGGCCATGTGACATAGGCCGGGGCATCCTGGCAACCAACCACAGAAACAAGGAAAAGTGGAAGTGATGCAGTCCTGGCACTCACTCACAGCCACAGCTGTGCTGCTGAAAATGGCAGAATGCTTCCAGAGTGTCTGGGTGGCTTCGTGTCGGCGGAGGTGCACATCCCAGTGTTCTCATTCAGCTCTCTAACCGAAAGCCCGCGGCGTCGTCTTCCCTTCCAGAGTGACATGCATTTAGGTCATCAACGGACTTATTTCTGGAAGGAATATTTTTTTTCCCCAGTAGATTTTGGAAAATTACCTATCCAGCAATTATGAAATACTGGCAGTGCTGCTTCTGACCTTTTCACTCAGAGAACCCTGCTCTGGCAGTTAGCCGCTTTTTATGTTGGAAGTTAAATTGGGAGAAGTCTCATCAGGTATTCAGAGCCTACGCGTGGGCAAGGTTGTATGTGCGAAAGCCAGAGCTGAGAAGGCAGACGATGACATTTGACCAGAACACGTTACTTTTTACTCTGCTTTGTGATGCAACTGGCAGGGACTGTCTCTTCACTTCTGTCACTCAGTATAGCCTGGGCAGTGTCTTATAATGAGAGGACCTCTGTCCAGTAGGATGTGTAGATTGCCTTTATCAGCCTTCAGCACTAGGAGTTGTAGGGGCTGCAGCAGCCTTAGCACATCCCTCTGCCTTTGTTTTTTTTTTGTCATCCTTTTCTCTTCGTGGTTGTTGCCTTAAAGGCTTTCTACAGACTATAAAAGCCTTAAAGCTCCCTCCTCTTGCCTTCATGTATTTTCCTAAGGAAGCACTCTTCTTTTTTACCATGCCTTGGTCCACATGCTGCTCCCAGGCTGGTTGTGGCCAGGAGTTGTGCCCTGAGATTGGCAGCTTCTTTGAACTAGGGATTAATGGGAGAACATGATTCCTCCAAAGGAAGTGGTTGCTGTTACTAAACCTAAGTATGCTGGGCACACACAGCACTGAGCAGCTCCCTTGTTTTGGCCTCAAGGAAATTCATCTAATTACATTCGATGGAATTGGCCTAAAATAACCTTCTGTTAATATATTGTTTCCTCTTAAGGTAGTGTCCTTTATGTTTTTTTTCCTCGCATGATTAAAAAAAAAAAAAAGAATCACAGAGCAAAGAACGTAAGAAAACTCTACCACACCCCAAATGCCTGAAAATTGGAAGCTCATTCCAGGTCTTTCCCCTAGTGTCAGGGTCCCACTTCCTGCCTTAGGGATCTGCCTTAGCAAAAGTTGGAATCTGGAGTGGAGCTGAGATGCAGTTCCAGACACATCCAGTGTGGGAAGCAGTCACTCCTGCCCATGCCTTAACCACTAGTCTCAGTGCTCACATCTGCTGTGATTTTGTAGCTCTTTCACAACTTCTGGTTAGCATATGAAAGCTTAAACTTCATACAACAATTTTGGGAATATTTTAAAACCCAAGTTTGAAGTGTTTGTGTTTGTTTTTATTTTTGTTTTTGTTGTTGTTTTGTGTGTGTGCCAAAGAGCTTGCAGAATCAACTCCCTCAATGGGTTTGATTTTTATTTTTCAGCAAATGCCTACCAAGTACATCCTATGCATAGGCAGTGTAGGTATAAGGGACAGGGGTGGGGTTATAAGTGAGGGTGCCACTAGGGATGTCCCCATCAGGATCAACCAGTAAACAGATAAACTAAAGTGGCACAATTAGAATATTTTCATACTGGATGCTACTAGCTACCTGTTTTGTGTTGGTATTTGAAAATGTCACTGTCTGCCTGGAGAAAAGTGATCAACATAAGTGATATTGAACCCTTTTCCCTGGCAATAATTAGATAGAACTGATAAATTTTTAAATTTAATTTGTTAGTATTGCTTACGTAGTTGAGAGGGCTGCACACCCATGCAGGCCTCTGGATTAGGTTGTGGGGAGGATTAAGGTATGGAGGAAGGTGGGTGAGACAAGTGTTTTAGTTTTCTTATTTTATTCTCCTGGTCTGCTGAGAGGAAGGTAGGGGGACAGCTGCTTGCTGTAAAACTGCATCAGCACCTGAGTGTGGGGACAGTCACTTGATAATGCCCTAGACACCCCCTGTGGGGTGAACGTTCCCAGGTGCTACTTGAGTGATTTGTGAGTTCTGACACATATACCTGTGCATGCAACTGCCTGGTCAGTTCTACTACAAGCCCCCTCTCTCCTGTGAACTGACAGTTACTATAGCCTAGCTCAGCCCCCCTATCCCACCACAGTCCCAGTCTTCATGCATGCCAGGCTAGTCAGGGTCACTCCAAATAACTCCCATCAGACTCACTCCCATTCCCAGTTTCTGCATATGCCAACATGTGCTGCAGCCTAGCTTGGCCAATCCTGCCTTCCATTTGGCTCTAGTGCACATCCGTGGGTGCTGAAGCTAAAGCTCAGGCTCGTCCACCCCCAGTCTTGGCCTACACATATGCCCGTGGATGTTACAGCCTTACCCAGCCCGGTCCATCCACAGCCGTAGTTCTCACACTCACTAGTGGGAGCTGCAGCCTCACAGGTGAGTTCCCAAAGTTCAGCTACCAGGCTGGTTTCCAGTCCCAGTTACCTATAGCTGGGGAGAACTGAAACATTTTGTAGGTAGATGAGGTAGGATTGGAAAATGGGAGACTGGAGCCTGAATGCAGATAACCACAGAGGGTCACACGAAGCTCAGCGTCTGGGAGCATCTTTGTTAGTGAATTCAGCCTGAGCTGGAACCCCTGTGACTTCTGGTGAGCTGCCCCAGCTCAGAAAACAGGTGTACCACTTGCAGGGATTGGTGGCATGTGGAGCTGGGGGAGAACAGGGAGGGGTTGCCTCTTGGGAACCTTCTACTCGTGCCCACCGAGAAAGCCCCAGGGTGAGATCATGTCAGGTATGGATGTACGGTAGATTTTAAACTTCATTCTATACTCCATGCACATACTGTGACAGGTATTAGAGGCATAATTTTCCACATCTGTAAGCTCTCAAAGTGCCCAGAGTTCATCTTTCATCACTGTATCCCTGTTGCCTGATGCATAATAAATTTTCAGTGGTTTTTAACAGACTCTGTTTTTAACCTTGACTCTGAAGACATACCGAACAGCCATTAATGTCGATTGCTTTTCATAAAGTAGGCTCTTCTGTGACATTGTGGAGGATAACTCCTTGTAGACACCTACCAATGGTGGGCTGTACGCTTGTCTCTTTGCCTAACTCTCAGACCTAGACTTTTTCTGTTCTTTGAGGGCTAGAGATTTTCCAGTTTTCATTGTGAATCCCTAGTGTTGGCGTAAAGAGGTTTTCCACAAATGTTTGTTGAGGGAAGAAAGAAGGAACAAGAAGAGTTTTCACAGTGGTTTTCCTCCATGGCACAACTTAGGCATTGGAGGGAGCATGGAAGAGCTAACACCCTAAGTGCCAGGAGCTAGACTGACTAGACTGACTCAGGTCCGCTTCTCCTCATTGAGTCTTGACTCATATCATTCTGCTGTTTTTTCTAGCTTTTGTCCATGATACTTTGACTCCTTTTTTTGCTGTTGGTTTCATTCTTGGACCTCTTGTTCTTTGTAGATTTATCTGTGGAAATGTTTTGAGGCCTGGCGTTGACGTGGTGTTCTAGGGAGAATGTTTTTGTTTCTGCCAAGCACCCAGAGTCATGCCTGTCCAGGCTCATTGTACAGACTTGCAGGGTTTTTAAACCTTGTGGGTAAGTGAATTTAGGTACAGAACTGCAGCAGGGTTAGGCTGTTAGCAATCTCTCTGCAAATGTTTTCTCTCTTACTCCTGTATCAAAGTTCACACAGGTTACTTGTTACTGAATGAGAAATGTTATTTCTTGAGATCTCTGGTTTGAATGAATACCCTCAGAACAAAAGCTGAGTTCTCTGAGTATATGTCCTTCACATTGTCTCTTGCTTTGTGGCCTAATAGAATTTCTTAACATTCTTTCTAGATGCTGTATTTAACAATAACAAATAATATTTTGCATAGTCCATTTAATGTTTTCAACTGGAAAATCCAACAAAGTACTAGAAGCTTAAGTCTCTGTTTACTTTTGTGGAGAGGCTCAAGAGGTAGGGATTGTTTGTAACTGTCAGCTTAACATGGTGGCCACACTTGGGTGAAGGAGGAGGGTAGGGAGAGATCCCTGTATGGTGTGTTGGTATGTGAATAACCTTTTAGGTCTCTTTCAATTATAAAAATATATAGTTTCAGCTAAAGTAATCATTTTTTGTTTCTCTTGAGAGTTTACCATGTTGAACTGGTTTAATATTGAGTGACATTTAAATCTGTCGTCCTTAAAAACAGGAGTTGCAAATATCTGTCAGCTATTAGAAAATATTGGATTCATACTAAAGTCATCTTAATCCACACTGTGGCTTTGAAAGCACGTTCTTAATCTAGAATTGTGGATCAAAATTAGATTGGCCCTTTAGCCCTCACTCCAATGTAAACACAATTCAAATATTTGGTGTTCTTTGACAAACAGTGCATTTCGTAAGTAGAAATCAGTTAAGGTGCCCAAGGGTTGAATTTTTACTGTCAGGGATTTAGCATAAAGGTACTCTCTTTCTCCATCTGTCCAACTTGGTATCATTGATCAAGGTCTAATTTGGAACTCCTCAGCTCTCTTTCCCATTGTAACCCCCAGTGAACAATGGTTAATGAACCTTGCTGCGTTAAGAACCTGTTTCTGTCTTCATCAGTCTGCGTTCTCTTGGATTTGAAGAGAGTATCTGAACAAGAATCTTAGATCAGTTGATGGAAAGTGTGTTTGAAATGAACAGTCACCTTTTCATTGACTAGATTAAGAACTCTCTTCAGTTCAGCCTTACAAGAAATCATCTCTGTCCAAAAATAACTTTCTGTGAAGCCTGTGAACTTTTCTGTTATAGAACAATTTCTAGGCTTACGGGTAAATGAGAGAACTCTCCAATTTAATCTGTACTTGAGACCTGTATGTGTGCATCTTACTCGTCTTAATGAGTTCATTTGATGGACTGGAGAATTCTCAGGGAAGTGGCGTGTCATGTCCTGATATGAGTGTGCATTTATGCTTTCTGGATAAGTCCAAATTTAAGGAACGCCATAAAACAGGATTGTTACCAAGCAATAAAAGAAAGCATTTTGAAAGCAGTATTCATTTGGAACACATATGAAGGTTCTTTGAAAAGTTGAAGGTGGAATTAAAAGATAAGTGTATTTTGCTATCAAAATTTTTTGAGAACTCTGCATACTAGGGAGTCTTTTAAAAGATCATGGATACTGTTATTCTGAGAATCGTTATCTACAGATCAGATTGACTTTGAAAACCACTAGTTAAAAAAGTGAAACAGAATAAATCAGATAATTAGTTAACTATCTAAAATAAATGCATGGAAAATGTGTATTGTGAAATTTTATTAACAAATACAACTGATCTTTTAATTCTGTTTTTCAGTGAGCTTTTTGAAGTGCCCTCAGGCTATCATGCAGATGGAGATTTGTATAGAGACTTCAGGGTTCTTTTTTAGTACTGCAAACATTTTCTCTCTGTGTGGTTATCCAGATCACCTGAACAGTAAAAGGGGGGAATGAGGAAATACTTTCTGTTCATATGACGTGAAATTTGAGTGGCCCAGTCAGTTAGGTCTACAAAGGAGTCTTGCGGGACTCATGGTGCTCAAAATTCAGATCTAGCTAGATAGCTGGCTAGCCAGTTTGGAAATTTTCATTTCAGAAGTCAAGAGGGTTACTGGTCTTCCTGCTGTAAGAGTTCTTTTAAGAGTCCTTATAAGTGAAGTTTGTAGGTCGTAGTTTTAAAGTAAGGTTGTATGTGTGTGCCATTCACTGGTAGGAGTTTGGCATTGTGGCATAGTGGGTAAAGCTGCCCATTTGTGATACCAGAACCCCATACAATTGCTAGTTTAAGTCTCAGCTGCACCACTTCCCTGCTAATGTGCCAAGGAAAGCAGCAGAAGAGGGCCCAAGTGGTTGGGCTCCTGCAGTTATATATGAAATCTGAAAGAAGTTTCAGACTCCTGGCTTCAGCTTGGCCCAGCCCTGGCCCATGTGGGCATCTGGGGAATGAACCAGCAGGTAGAAGATTGATCTCTCTCTCTCTCTCTCTCTCTGTAATTCTTCCAAATAAATAAACATGAATCTTTTTTTAAAAAATGAATTTGAGATTGATAGGGAGTTAATTTTTTTTTATTTTCTTGGGTTTAGTTTAAAGAGCAGTTCATCAACATAAAATCTGTTAAGACTTGGAGACAGAAATGAATCAGTGTGTGCTCAGCCACTGTGACCAGAGGGGTCTGTGGGTTGATGACACCCATAGAGGTTGGACCTACCTGCTTCAGTGGATCTTATTCTGGAAATCAGAGTGATAGCTAAAGGAGGTCAGGATATCCAAGAATAATCAATCTCTCTCTTCCCTACCACTTTCTCCCTGCCCCCATCTCTCGTTTAGTCTCTCTGTATAACTCTGCTTTTCAAATAAGTGTTTAAAAACAAGCAGAAAAGCAGGTCTGGCATTGTGGTGTTACAAGTTACGCCGTCTCCTGAGATGCAAGCATACCTTAGGAATGCTAGTAAGCATCCCAGCTACTGTGTTTCCACTCCAGCTCACTGCTAATGTGGCCAGGAAAGCAGCCAAAGATCACCTGACTGCTTGGGCCCTTGATATCCACATGAGAGATGTGCATGGGGTTCCATTTGGGAAAGCGAACCAGTGGATAGAACATGCTCTCTCAATCTCTGTGCCTCTATAACACCACCTTTCAAATAAGTAAATATTTATTGTAAAGATTTATTTTTATTGGAAAGTCAGATATACAGAGAAGAGGAGAGACAGAGAGGGTGATCTTCCGTCTGATTATTTATTCCTGAAGCCACTGCAAAAGCCACAGCCAAAGCTGAGCCGATCCAAAGCCAGGAACCAGGAATTAGGAGCTTCCTCTGGGTCTCCCACATGGGTGTAGGGTCCCAAGGCTTTGGGCCATCCTTGACTGCTTTCCCAGGCTACAAGCAAGGAGCTGGGTGGGAAGTGGAACCACTGGGATTAGAACAAGCACCCAAATGGGATCCCAGTATGTGCAAGCACCCAAATGGGATCCCAGTATTTAGCTGCTAGGGTACCACACTGAGCCCCAAATAAAAAAAAATTTTTTTTAAAGATGTTAACATCAAACATTGAAAACTACTATGTAGGGTTTTTCTAGGGAATAGGAAATTAATCCAATTTGGGGTGTCAATAAGTCATGAATTAAAAGGTTTATATAATTCTGCTAGTAAGGTAAAATGGTCTGAGAGTGTAAGTCAGTGTCAAGGAATCTAAGTGGGATATAAAATAAAAAGCTGAAATGGACTGTAAGAGAAAAGCTGTTAACCTCTGTATAGTATACAGAAGTGGCTAACCCAGCAGCAGAGCTCAGGGTGAGCCAACAATATTATTAATTCTATTACTTCTGACAAATATTTTGGAACTAGATCATGTTCTTTTACCATCCCACTTTTAATACCTCAAAAATAATCTTCCTAAACAGTTTCTCCTTCCACAGACTACAGATTATTAATAAATTTTACAAGGTTTGCTTATTTGAAAGGCATCGTTACAGAGGGAAAGGAGAGAGAGACGGAGAGAGATTGGCATTCATTCACTAACTCTCTCCTGAGATGGCTACAATGGCCAGAACTGGGCTAGACTGAAGCTGAGACCCACGCCTTCCAGGTCTCCCAAATGGGTGCAGAGGCCCAAGGACTTGGGGAATTCTCTGCTGCTTTCCCAGGCCACCAGCAGGAAGCTAGGAAAGAAGTGGAGCAGCAAAGACTTAAACTAGCATCTAAATGGGATGATGATGCTACAGGAAAAAGCCTCGCTTGCTTTGCCACAGCCCAGCCCCAGATTATTAATATCTCAATATGTCCAAAATTAATTTTTAAAAGTAAGCCTAATTGCTGGAAACCCTGACAGGCTAATTTTGGCATTTTCCAAAGTCTCAAGTTTAAAGCTGGACATGCTATTATACCTAATACTTAATTTTTTTAAATTTCTCTAATGGGCTACCAACCCACAAGGTAAAAAAAATCATAATCTTTGCCATTTTATCCAGCCACATCCTGCTGGAAGTTTTTTATTTCCAGAGTTGTTAAGCAGCAAAAGCTCGTCATCCATGAATAATGTTGAATTATTCAGAGGAATCCTTAACTAAAACAAATGTTGGTCATAACCATGTCATTTTGTCGTCCTCACTTTCCCATCTGTTTTATCCCTGGGTAACTGCCAGACTTCCAGGCTCATTATTCCCTCTGCCAATAAGCATGGACACTCCGGAAGGCTTGTGGTCACTCTGGGGGAGTCTCCTTAGGAGCAGCAGTGTGAGGAGGGCCCTGTAGGTGCCCTGGCACCCTGCGACTGCTGTCCCCTGGGTGGGGATGGGTTAGATGCACCCCAGCGAATTGAAATCCTTTCGGTTTGTCCTGCCTTTTTCCCCACAGCAGTCTGAGCTGTCAGCGGAAGAAAGTCCTGAAACATTAGGAACATCCCAGCTACATCATCGAAAAGTTATCTCCTTGAACAAGCAGATTCTGCAGAAGACCAAACATCTGGAAGAGGTTGGTTGTGTGGTTTTGTGTTTGTTTTGCTTTTTAGTAATTTTATTCAAGTAAATTCTTCACAGGAAAGGGAGAATTTATGAACTGAATTAAGATCTCTGTGGTAGATTCATCAAAAGAGATTCTAGAAAAGGGATTGGTGTACATCAGGCCTGAGACCATGCCAGTTACCACTAGTTACTCATAGTTGTTTTGGGGGTTTGGGGGCAGAATGTATGAATATCCATTTGTTAACTTTTTTGTGGCTGCTTTCAAGCAACAATGGCAGTTGAGAACTTGCAGTAGAGACGGTATGATCTACAAAACCCCAAGAAGTACTGTGTGGCCCGTTCCAAAAAAAGTCCACCAACATTTGTTACAGAAAAATTTCACAGGACAAATACAGCATTATTACAAGTATTTACTGAGCATGCTGCGTCCTAGGCACTGAAACAAGGGATGAAGAACAAACTGTGACCCTTGCTGTCAAGGATGTTAGGGGGGAAATGCCAACTAAGCAAATACATTGCACAGATCTTCATTTAATGAGAGCCATGACAAGTGATTGAGAAGACGCATGAGGTGCTGAGAGGGGAGGTGATATGGAGGACTGACACCGGAAACACGAGTGGGCTTTGGTTGAGCAGGAAGTCTGTACATGGAGGGCTAGGATGGGGACTTGAGGAACACTGTGAACAAGAACCAGAGAGAGGGACAGTCTTAGCCAGTTTCTGTTTTGTGACTGTAGAGTGCTGTGTGAGATGGTTAATTGTTAGTCTGCTCAGTTCAGAAGGCCATCCAGGAAGCCTCTGGAGGGGCTCAGGAGCATGATCACATTTGCAGGTTGTACCCTGTTCAATGTGGGATGAGGTAGGACAAGAATGAGAAAGGATTCAGGGAGAACTGTTACCCTCATGCAGTGGTGCAGACCTGAGCTATTGATCACTTTAAAGGAAGCTGTAGAAGATAGCATTTCAGAGTCATTGGCGATGGATGGGGCTGTTTGGAAACACCTTATGTATTTGCCCTGGAAGGTAGATGTGCCAGAGGAGGAGGAGTTTGAGTCAGGAATATTCATTAGGCAGTAACGAGTTGTTGCATGCTTCAGTTGTGCTGGTAATCCATTTTAATGAGAAAACTACACATAACAGGTTATGGAAGGAATATGACTTTCCGGAGGACGAATCAATGATATTGATTTTTCCAAAGACCAATTTTTCCAAAAATGGGTGCTAGTTGGCATTTAAATTTGTACATTTCTCATTCTTTCAAATTTCACATATTCAAAAGATAATAGCATATAAAAAGATCCTGCCCAATCATTTCTTTGAATATGTTCTGTGAGAAAGTGTTCTACCATAGCTGAACAAACAACAGGTTGATTTTATTGAAGTGCTTTGGTTACAAACAAGTCTTGTTTAAAAAAAAAAAAAAAGATACAGAGATTGCATATGATTTGGTTCTTGCCCAGTGTTGCATAGATAGTTTAGTAAGTCTTAAACTCCAAAAATGCCATCTCTGTTCCTGGCCTTTGCCAGTGATTAAAAACATAGAAGTGAAAAGCTCATGAAGAACACTTGAGAGCAGAGTATTTGGCCTAAGTAAAACGCCACTTCAGATGGCTGCATTCCAGATCAGAGTGTCTGGAGCTTAGGATCTGATTCCACTGCCCATTCCTGCTTCCTGCTAAGGCACACCCTCAGAGGCAACAGGTGATGGGCCAGATGCTGGGATTCAGTTCCCAGTTCGTCTCTCTAGGTGGCCCAGCTCTAGCTATGGCAGGCATTTGAGGAGCAAACCAGCACAGAAGAGTGAACTTGAGTCTCTTCTTCTCTCTGTACCTCGAACAAATAAAATAGACAAATAATTTAAAAATAATAATAATCACAGAGTCAGGATGAACAATGACCAAGGCTGGGAATTCTTTACCATCATGTCTTCATCGTGTGCGGTTGTTGTAGGATGCAGGACCCAAGGGTCTCGGCACAAGTGCCTGTTTACTTCCACCCTCCGTCTGCCTCAGGAGCACATGTTAAGTCTTCTTCCAAATGGCTGTCCTGGCACACACTCTTAGTCCAGCCAGTGGGCAATCCTCCTGACTCTTAGGTCTGTTTTTGCTATTGGTTCAGAACCTGTGTTTACCAACCATCTAGTTTTTCTCAGACATACCACACGGAATCTCTCAATAAAGGGCTGTTGCCTTGGTTAGTGTCATTAAGGATGACCAGCATGTGCAGTAATCCCTGGCCAGGTAGCCAGGTCAACGGGATAAGGCCAATACTGCTTCCGTGCAAAGTTCTCTCATGTCCCAGTGCTGTGTGACCCATGTGCAGCATCCATGTGGAGGAGCCCATGTGGGCTTAGGAAGGCCAGCCTGATGCATACACAAGTCCCTTCATGTACACAAAGTAGTTAACAAAATCCTCTGTGAAGGTGATGCCACAGCCTGCCTGCTTCCTCTCTCTTACCACGTCCTGACATCAGGCCTTCACTCACGAAGACTGGGGACTGGAAGCATAATTTAGGAAAAACAATTTGTGAGAGTGACGCAACACTTCTGG
>NW_024466791.1:0-12837 GCF_017591425.1 Ochotona curzoniae
CAATTGAGAAACGTTAAGATTTATTTTTGATAATCACCAGACAAGTAATGTGAATAAGGCACATTTTCCAACAGCCGTAAGAAACAAAAGCAATCATGGTTACATAAGAAAAAATACCAGGGTGTCAGTCGGGCACGGATTCTGGGAAAGCCCATTTTCTTGGTTAAGTACAAAAGAGAAAGATTCAGTTAAGTTAAAAAAAATTTGGTCAGATGGCTGCATAGGCGGGCTGGTGAACTACCATCATCTCACAGGCCGCGTCTGCTACAGGCTGCCATCAGAACTCATGTTTCCGCTCTCTAACAAAGCCACAGGAAGCAACCCAGGACTGTCCAAGCCACCACTGCTGTGCTGCGCAGCAGTGGACAGGACAGTGGGTGAGCGCTGTGCGCCTCTGCCGACCAGCACCAGTCTGGGGCCACCAAGCATGCCATGTGTCACCACCTACTGGTTCCAAAATTAGAGAAGTGGATAGCAGCACTAAACACCATCAGAGAGATGAACTCCCTGGCACTTCTCTGCTACATCCTGAAAGCCGCCTGGGAAACCTAAATCCCACCCCCCCCCCCAAGGAAAAAGAAAACTCTAGCCTGAAGACACTTTCTGATTCTGTTTGTTTCCACAACTTTGTTACTACTCAAGAAATGATTGATATTGATATAAAAGAAAATACAGGTCATTGTGTAGTTGTAATCTAACGAATTTAGGAATCAGGTATGGTTATCATATCCTCACATTTGTCTAAGTCAGAAAAACAAAGCACCCACTGCAATGATGAAAGATGAACTACACGCCCAAAGGGTAATTTTTAAAACTTAAAACCTTTAAATAGAAATGAACCCAAGAGTACATTAGGTAACAGATTTTAAACATTCGTCATTTTAAAAAATAGTTGTATGCTTTAAAAATAATCATCTTATTCATGAGAAGACTTGGCTAATTCACTGCTTTTGAAAGGCCTCTTGAAATGGTGGACAGAAAATTGACAACACTCTTAGCTGATTGCACTTACACAGGGAAGGGCAAGGGTTTCTGAGAAAGACTGAAGAGTAAAAAAAAAGAAGGAAAGAAACAAGAGAGCTGTGACATTTAGGAGGTTTTTCAGTTATATCGGGAACAAACGATGTATGAAGAAACATTCTTTGCACTGTCCTGGGACTCCCTGGCAGGTGTCTGTGAATTCTCACATGGGTTCCTTCACACATGTGAGGCAGCGCTGGTCCACAGGCCAACACAACAGTTCTGCAAGGCACCGCTGGCACCAGGTGAGGTGACGCTGGCACGGAAGGAGGAGAACTCCAGAGAAGCATTCAAATGGACTGGACTCAGAGTTTCTTCAATTTCCTCTCACTTTACACTGCATCGACACCATTCGGTGTATTCGTATTCAGCTCTTCTCTCAAACCCAACCCAAGATTCTGAGGAAGTTCCCAATGTAGATTATTTCTCTAGTACCCCACCCCTCTCCCCACGGAATTAAGCACAACTTCAGGCTTTGGTTAAAGCAGATTTACATACTTTTCCTGTGCTGGATATTTTCAACAAGAATTCTTTCCCATACCTCTGTCAATGTTTTGGATATGCATAAAGATCCTATTTCTTAGTGTTTCCTGAAATTCTCCTACATTTTGATCATCACCTCTTTAAAAGAACATGCGTGCCTGTGCGTGCTCTCATAGGGGAGAGACCAAGATGCAGCTGAACCATCACAGGATCCTGGTAGCGGTCCATGTAACGGAACAGTCAGACAGATCTGCTGCTCTCAAGCTCCTTCCACACAAGTTCTGCTTTCAGAACTCATCCACAACGACTGTCTCCTGAAACCACAAAATGTGGCCACGAACAATCAATACCAGCACTGCCAACGTCTCGAAATCTGTCATTTCTACTTTTTCTAGTTCTAGTATCACTTGCACTTCTCTATGAACCTACTGGTACTTCTAACTGCTTGGCCAAGAAATGAGCTACATTCAAATGAAGCACATGTCCCCCAGAGAGGCCGGCCGATGCTCATCACAGGTATAAAATTCCGCTCAGGGCGACAGAAAGGATGATGATCAGAAGTAGACAAGAGCATCAGAAACACGCCGGGAAATGCTAGCTTACACATTCTGCCGTTCACTTAAAAGTCCTCCTCTTTCATAAATAGTGCATCCCGACCATAAGTCCTACTTCTTCCTGCTTGTTTTAAAACATTCATTTTTTTCCCCCACCCAGCTCTCCTGCCCGCTGCCAAGGGGATGGGCCCTGGCGCGGCGGGGAGACGCGCTGCTCGGGAGAATTCAAGGCAGCAGCAGTTAGGATGCAGCTCATGGCTTTCCCCACTCCCTGTCCCTACACGCGGTCTTGATTTCAGGCTTGAAGGGCAGTTTGAGCGTGGCTGCCGTCGCTTCAGCTCATTAACGGAATAGAAGCGTGGTGCTTTACAGGTAGTACGCAGCTACACAGTTGAGGGTTTGAATTGTTCTTTCATTTTCTCAGACTATACTCCAAAGTGCAAATTAGTGTAAGAAGTAAATCCCACGCGAAGGTTATTATTAAAGTGAGTCTTCAAATACTTAACGTGATGTAAACTTTTTTTTAAAATCACTGCCTCACACCCTAATTACTTTCCTCTGAGTCCAAGCACTACCCAAAACGGCTAGTTAGAACATCACTCAAGACAAAGTCACTCGGTGGTCCTGAAAAGACTCTTCCTATGCAATGATTCTGTTACTTTGGGATTAAAGACAATTCCTTAGTTCTGTAGACCCCGCTGTATCTCGATTGGCTTTGTCAAAGGCAAGATGCGGGGAGGGAGAAGGGCGGTAGTCAGCATTGTGGAAGCTTCGATCACAAAGAACCTCGCCAAGAAAGTGAGAGAGGAGCCCTTTTTTTCCAACCATAAGCTGTGCTAATCTAGCCCCTTCCTGACAATGCCCTGCGCTGCCCTCACACCAGGCAGCCCGGCCTCCCGCGCCCTCACACCAGGCAGCCCTGCTCTTCGATGCCCCTCACGGGCTGAACTGGCAGCACAAGGTGTGAGATGCGGCTCCAGAGCCCGCTCAGCTTGTCCGAGTCCATGTGGCTGAAGGAGCTGGGGGTGTCTGCATTGGTGAACTTGGCCCAGAGCAGATCTCTCACTTTTTCTTCTGTTTCTCTGGGGCTCACGCTTGCTTCTAATGTCTCTTCCTCTAGCAGCACGGTCAGGACCAGGGCCACGTCTTTAAAGGCCGCATTCTTGTGGTCACAATATTTGTAGAAAATCAAGGCGGAGCCCGCGGGCAGGGATTCAAAATGGTGGATCACGGCAGCCTTCTGGCCGTTCTCGAATCCCGAGCTCAGCTCCAGGTCAACCCAGAGCTTGACGGTGTCACTGTCCTGAGAGCTCCTCTGGGCCCCGTCGAGCTGAATGGCCGAGCCCTTGTGGGAAGACGTGTAGGCGTCGGCCACGTGGTAGCTCAGGCACCGGAGGGTCTCCCTCCCGTCCCGGGCCGCCGTGAAGATGATGGTGGCCGGCTCGCTGGGGTCTGAGGAGTTGAGATGCTTCTGAAGAAACTTTCGCCCTCTCTGCCACACGAAGGGACTCTGGCCCGGAAATTTCTCTTTTAGCTGGCTGAACTGAGTCAAGAAGGCCTCCAAGGCTGGGTTCCGGGGCACCTGCTGCGCTGGAGAGGAGTAGTAGCTCTGGACTCTCAGCACCAGGACCCCAACCAGGAAGCTGAGAAGGATGCGCCCTGGCGGAGGAGGAGGACACAAGGAATCGTGTCAGAGGGCAGGTGCAGATAGCAAGCCTCGACAGGTTTTCCTCCCAGTGCTAAGTTCCCCTTTGCCTAAAGCCATCTAAGCTTTCTGCTATCAAAGGTGACCAGAAATTCTAATTTCACATTCTCAGATTTAACATAAGGGGCCTTCATTGTGTTAATTGTTGGTGGAAAATGCATATTATGAAAGGAAAATCTATGCATACATTTTTAAAGCTTTTTTTTTTCTTACAGCAAACGAAACATCTTCTAGTTTCACTTTTCCATGGGTTCTTTTTTAATTCTCCTGTGTTTCACATTCTAATTTATGATGTGACACAGACATGAGCTCTCCAGATTGTCTTCTTTCTGCCTAGAGCAGACCAATAGGAATCAAAACTTAAAACTGCCAGTTAAAACCATAATATCTTAACTAAAATGACAGTTTCAGGTTCTTGTAAGGCCATCCTACTGTGAGAATTCCCATTTTATTTGTAAGCACTGCCAAATATTAGCAAACAGCCCAAATGAAAAATCCCTGATCTTTACTGCTCTATCCTACAACTTACTTGCAAACACTAACATTAGACAGAATGTGTTATACGTATTAAACGTATATTACTACAATGTTAAAGCTGTTCCACCTGCTAACTTTCGAGGCATGCTCACACAGGACTTCTGAATCAGCTCTATGGAGAAGCCACTGTGTTCTCACCGTAGTTCCGGAAATCTTTCTTCATCTTCCTTCTATCCTGCTTTTTGCCCTGCTTTTTGACTTCCTCTAATTGTGTTTCTTGTTCATGACTTCCGGTCCCTGGGTGGAAAGGAACGAGAGCTGCAGACAGCACACAAAGGCAGACGGGGCGCCCCCTTTCTTCTCCCCCCACCCCCATTCTGCTCGGCCAAGATGATTCTTATACTGTTTCAAGCTTTCTTTCATGAAAAGCAGTACTACACAGTATCTGCCTCTGCTGTATTTTAAGTTCTTTCCCAGACACTGCACTTTTAACACAGGATTTTCTTTACTACCAACAGTGAGTCTAAATACTGATGAAATTCTGACAGCAGATATACGATCACATTTATTCACTATGAAGAAGGTATCAGCGAGGCCCATCATTGCGGCCCGCTGCGTAAGGTCAGTGCCTGTGGCAGCAGCACCGCAGAGGCAGCAGCTGCAGGCCTGGGAAAGGCAGCACAAGAGGGCCCAGATGTTCAGGCCTCTGGCACATGCGTGGGACCTATAAGATGCTCCATGGTCCTGGCTCCAGCCTGGTTCAGCCCTGAATGCTGTACCGATTGAGGAAGAGAACCAGCAGACAGAAGCTCTAAATCTGCATCTCAAACAAATAAATCAATCTTCTGAAAATCGCTCCTACATGCACTTACTACCAGATACATGCAATGAATGCTAAGGCCAGAGCCTCCGCTGCCACTAGGGCGAGTCTACTTTAAAGCGGAATGAACAAAATGTACATCGGGGATCAGTCCGGATATGACAGCTGTATCATCTTAGACTGTAATCAAGGGAAAAGCCTAAAGCACTTCGTCTTGAGATTATAGTTCTCTAACAATCTCGCACAAGGCTCCAAATGATAGCTCAATGGCTAAATCCATGCTCTGCATGCAACAGGATCCTATACAGTTACCAATTCCTGGCTGCTCCACTTCCCATCCAGCTCCCTGCTTGCACCCTGCAAAAGCAGTCAAGGACAGTCCAAAGCCTTGGGACCCTGCACCTGCATGGGAGGCCTGCATATACTCCTGCCTCCTGGCTTTGGATCGGCTCTGCACTGGCTGGTGTAGCCACTTAGAGTAATCCATGGATGGAAAATCATTCCCTCTGTCTCCCCTTCTCTATGTAAGTCTGCATTTCCAGGAAAAATAAATAAATCTTTAATAACAGCCAAGACCCCCTGCCTTGTGCTATGTGCTCAGTAACCACACACCTGGTACCTGAGAGCGCATTCTCTTACCTGGAACAGGCTGTCGCCTCCTCAGTGGGTCCTGGCTGTCCAGCCCTGCACTGGGCTGACCAGGACCCTGGACCTCATGCGAGGCTCCAGCAGGCAAGGCCACAGCAGCTCCTGTCCCAGCGCTCACTTCCTCACGGAGGCTTGCAGAGCCGCCCATTAAGTGTGCACCTGCTCCTCCTGCTGGGACGCTCAGACAAATGTTAGCATCTGGATCTGAGGGTTCTTCACCCAGCTTTCCTGCAAGGAGGCCATGTCCTTGCTCTCCATCCTGGCACCTCGGCTTGTTCTCATCTTCTCCTTGACCCTCGGGGTGCTCTAGGAGACCCGTTTGACCCGGGCCCGCCGACGACTCAGCTGCGGCTACACTGGGTGGGCTTTCTCTCTCCACCTCCTGGAGGTCTGCAGCAAGGCAGGGTGAAGACGGTGGGGTCTGTGCCTCTTCAGTGGCACCTGCTGTGACTGCAGTCCCCTGCATCGGAAGACTGACTGGTGGCCCGTTTTCCAAATCCTTCTGAGAGTCTACTGGAATAAACATTCATAATTTCTATTTAAAAAGTCGTCCTCTCACCTCCCTCTTGGGTTATCACTCCCACTGGAGACCAGGACTGGGGCAGACCTGGCTGAGAAGAAAGGTACCAACCAGCATATATATGGGCTGGACAGGGGGCTGCTTGGGTTGAACTAGGCTTCAACGCCCATTAACAGGTACAAGTGCCAAGTGGGATGTGGGACACACGGGACCAGCTGGCTGTACATACTGGCAAGCACGGGAACCAGGGTAGGGGGCGGTCCTGTGTGGGGTTGTTGTGGGTTGCTCCAACTAGGCTGTAGCTCCCACTGGTTTATGTGAGGGCTGAGTGTGTGCTGGGCAGAATCAGGCTGGACTGCAACATCCACTGGTTCTAGGGGCAGACAGGGCTGAAAACAGAACCGACCCAGCAATTGCAACCACCAGCTGGGCAGCTGGGTGATGGACTGTGCCAGACCCTGTACTGGCAAGCACACACAAGAATCAGGTCTGGGATCACCTCAGACAGTTTCTTTAGGGATCTCCCCAGTCGAACTGCCGGACTCAGAACCCCAACCATGAAGAGAATTGCAGGTTCCATGGTCTGCCATGGACAGCATACCCAGGTGAACACGGAGGATACGGCAGTACATCGGAACCTGCAGAGGACACCTGTTACCACAACAGAGGATGGAGGACAGAACAAATCAATCAACTACCCCAGCCAATGTTGGCAGTGAAAATCTGGGCAAACAGAGACTCTAAGGTGGACTATGTCAGCCAGTGGATTGTGGAGAGATTTCATTGTGCTTGGAATGGCGAGACTGGCAGCAATTCATAATACTTGAATTACCTAAACAACCTGAGCAGGACCCTCAGAGAATGCCCCACATCGGAGTCCTACGATGGGTTGGAGGCTGGGTTAGCCTTCTCTCTTTATCTCCCTTTTATCCCAGATAAAGAAATAACAATAAAGTGGAAATAATGTGGAAAATATAAAGAAAAATAGGCATTTTCCTGTAGCCCTTGACCCTTTGTGCCCTAATCATCTATGTAAAGATTGTCAAAAATAAAGGGAAAAAAAGTCTTCCTCCCATTTTCATAATTTAACAAAGTCCCTGCTTAACTATTACTTTCATTTTTACAAGGCACTCTTCCTAAACATTATTTCTTTTGGCTAACCATAAAAGATAATTAATATTATCACCTTGTAATTAAATCTAATAAAGCAAATTGGAGTGTTCAAATCAACTTTTGGGGATATCAAATATGCCTTCATCTCAAATAAAATGCAATGAACAGGCCTAATACAATGGCTCAATGGCTAAATCCTTAAGTGCCGGGATCCCATATGAGTGCCAGTTTATGTCCTGGCTGCTCCACTTCCCATCCAGCTCCCTGCTTGTACCCTGGAAAAGCAGTCAAGGACAGTCCAAAGCCTTGGGACCCTGCACCTGTGTGGGAGGCCTGCATATGCTCCTGCCTCCTGGCTTTGGATCGGCTCTGCACTGGCTGGTGTAGCCACTTAGAGAGTAATCCATGGATGGAAAATCATTCCCTCTGTCTCCCCTTCTCTATGTAAGTCTGCATTTCCAGGAAAAATAAATAAATCTTTAATAACAGCCAAGACCCCCTGCCTTGTGCTATGTGCTCAGTAACCACACACCAGGTACCTGAGAGCGCATTCTCTTACCTGGAACAGGCTGTCGCCTCCTCAGTGGGTCCCGGCTGTCCAGCCCTGCACTGGGCTGACCAGGACCCTGGACCTCGTGCGAGGCTCCAGCAGGCAAGGCCACAGCAGCTCCTGTCTCAGTGCTCACTTCCTCAGGGAGGCTTGCAGAGCCACCCATTAAGTGTGCACCTGCTCCTCCTGCTGGGACGCTCAGACAAATGTTAGCATCTGGATCTGAGGGTTCTTCACCCAGCTTTCCTGCAAGGAGGCCATGTCCTTGCTCTCCATCCTGGCACCTCGGCTTGTTCTCATCTTCTCCTTGACCCTCGGGGTGCTCTAGGAGACCCGTTTGACCCGGGCCCGCCGACGACTCAGCTGCGGCCACACTGGGTGGGCTTTCTCTCTCCACCTCCTGGAGGTCTGCAGCAAGGCAGGGTGAAGACGGTGGGGTCTGTGCCTCTTCAGTGGCACCTGCTGTGACTGCAGTCCCCTGCATCGGAAGACTGACTGGTGGCCCGTTTTCCAAATCCTTCTGAGAGTCTACTGGAATAAACATTCATAATTTCTATTTAAAAAGTCGTCCTCTCACCTCCCTCTTGGGTTATCACTCCCACTGGAGACCAGGACTGGGGCAGACCTGGCTGAGAAGAAAGGTACCAACCAGCATATATATGGGCTGGACAGGGGGCTGCTTGGGTTGAACTAGGCTTCAACGCCCATTAACAGGTACAAGTGCCAAGTGGGATGTGGGACACACGGGACCAGCTGGCTGTACATACTGGCAAGCACGGGAACCAGGGTAGGGGGCGGTCCTGTGTGGGGTTGTTGTGGGTTGCTCCAACTAGGCTGTAGCTCCCACTGGTTTATGTGAGGGCTGAGTGTGTGCTGGGCAGAATCAGGCTGGACTGCAACACCCACTGGTTCTAGGGGCAGACAGGGCTGAAAACAGAACCGACCCAGCAATTGCAACCACCAGCTGGGCAGCTGGGTGATGGACTGTGCCAGACCCTGTACTGGCAAGCACACACAAGAATCAGGTCTGGGATCACCTCAGACAGTTTCTTTGGGGATCTCCCCAGTCGAACTGCCGGACTCAGAACCCCAACCATGAAGAGAATTGCAGGTTCCATGGTCTGCCATGGAGTGCAAGTGCAGTGGACAGCATATCCAGGTGCACATGGAGGATACGGCAGTACATCGGAACCTGCAGAGGACACCTGGTACCACAACAGAGGATGGAGGACAGAACAAATCAATCAACTACCCCAGCCAAGTGTTGGCAGTGAAAATCTGGGCAAACGGAGACTCTAAGGTGGACTGTGTCAGCCAGTGGATTCTGGAGAGATTTCATCGTGCTTGGAATGGCAAGACTGGCAGCAATTCATAATACTTGAATTACCTAAACAACCTGAGCAGGACCCTCAGAGAATGCCCCACATCGGAGTCCTACGATGGGTTGGAGGCTGGGTTAGCCTTCTCTCTTTATCTCCCTTTGATCCCAGATAAAGAAATAACAATAAAGTGGAAATAATGTGGAAAATATAAAGAAAAATAGGCATTTTCCTGTAGCCCTTGACCCTTTGTGCCCTAATCATCTATGTAGATTGTCAAAAATAAAGGGGAAAAAAAAGTCTTCCTCCCATTTTCATAATTTAACAAAGTCCCTGCTTAACTATTACTTTCATTTTTACAAGGCACTCTTCCTAAACATTATTTCTTTTGGCTAACCATAAAAGATAATTAATATTATCACCTTGTAATTAAATCTAATAAAGCAAATTGGAGTGTTCAAATCAACTTTTGGGGATATCAAATATGCCTTCATCTCAAATAAAATGCAACGAACAGGCCTAATACAATGGCTCAATGGCTAAATCCTTAAGTGCCGGGATCCCATATGAGTGCCAGTTTATGTCCTGGCTGCTCCACTTCCCATCCAGCTCCCTGCTTGTACCCTGCAAAAGCAGTCAAGGACAGTCCAAAGCCTTGGGACCCTGCACCTGTGTGGGAGGCCTGCATATACTCCTGCCTCCCGGCTTTGGATCAGCTCTGCACTGGCTGGTGTAGCCACTTAGAGAGTAATCCATGGATGGAAAATCATTCCCTCTGTCTCCCCTTCTCTATGTAAGTCTGCATTTCCAGGAAAAATAAATAAATCTTTAATAACAGCCAAGACCCCCTGCCTTGTGCTATGTGCTCAGTAACCACACACCTGGTACCTGAGAGCGCATTCTCTTACCTGGAGCAGTCTGTCGCCTCCTCAGTGGGTCCCGGCTGTCCAGCCCTGCACTGGGCTGACCAGGACCCTGGACCTCGTGTGAGGCTCCAGCAGGCAAGGCCACAGCAGCTCCTGTCTCAGTGCTCACTTCCTCACGGAGGCTTGCAGAGCCGCCCATTAAGTGTGCACCTGCTCCTCCTGCTGGGACACTCAGACAAGTGTTAGCATCTGGATCTGAGGGTTCTTCACCCAGCTTTCCTGCAAGGAGGCCATGTCCTTGCTCTCCATCCTGGCACCTCGGCTTGTTCTCATCTTCTCCTTGACCCTCGGGGTGCTCTGGGAGACCCGTTTGACCCGGGCTTGCCGACGACTCAGCTGCGGCCACACTGGGCGGGCTTTCTCTCTCCACCTCCTGGAGGTCTGCAGCAAGGCAGGGTGAAGACGGTGGGGTCTGTGCCTCTTCAGTGGCACCTGCTGTGACTGCGGTCCCCTGCATCGGAAAACTGACTGGTGGCCCGTTTTCCAAATCCTTCTGACAGTCTACTGGAATAAACATTCATAATTTCTATTTAAAAAGTTGTCCTCTCACCTCCATCTTGGATTATCACTCCCACTGGAGACAAGGACTGGGGCAGACCTGGCTGAGAAGAAAGGTACCAACCAGCATATATATGGGCTGGACAGGGGGCTGCTTGGGTTGAACTAGGCTTCAACGCCCATTAACAGGTACAAGTGCCAAGTGGGATGTGGGACACACGGGACCAGTTGGCTGTACATACTGGCAAGCACGGGAACCAGGGTAGGGGGTGGTCGTGTGTGGGGTTGTTGTGGGTTGCTCCAACTAGGCTGTAGCTCCCACTGGTTTATGTGAGGGCCGAGTGTGTGCTGGGCAGAATCAGGCTGGACTGCAACATCCACTGCTTCTAGGGGCAGACAGGGCTGAAAACAGAACCGACCCAGCAATTGCAACCACCAGCTGGGCAGCTGGGTGATGGACTGTGCCAGACCCTGTACTGGCAAGCACACACAAGAATCAGGTCTGGGATCACCTCAGACAGTTTCTTTGGGGATCTCCCCAGTCGAACTGCCGGACTCAGAACCCCAACCATGAAGAGAATTGCAGGTTCCATGGTCTGCCATGGAGTGCAAGTGCAGTGGACAGCATACCCAGGTGCACATGGAGGATATGGCAGTCCATCGGAACCTGCAGAGGACACCTGGTACCACAACAGAGGATGGAGGACAGAACAAATCAATCAACTACCCCAGCCATGTGTTGGCAGTGAAAATCTGGGCAAACGGAGACTCTAAGGTGGACTATGTCAGCCAGTGGATTCTGGAGAGATTTCATTGTGCTTGGAATGGCGAGACTGGCAGCAATTCATAATACTTGAATTACCTAAACAACCTGAGCAGGACCCTCAGAGAATGCCCCACATCGGAGTCCTACGATGGGTTGGAGGCTGGGTTAGCCTTCTCTCTTTATCTCCCTTTGATCCCAGATAAAGAAATAATAATAAAGTGGAAATAAAGTGGAAAATATAAAGAAAAATACACATCTTCCTGTAGCCCTTGACCCTTTGTGCCCTAATCATCTATGTAGATTGTCAAAAATAAAAGGGAAAAAAAGTCTTCCTCCCATTTTCATAATTTAACAAAGTCCCTGCTTAACTATTACTTTCATTTTTACAAGGCACTCTTCCTAAACATTATTTCTTTTGGCTAACCATAAAAGATAATTAATATTATCACCTTGCAATTAAATCTAATAAAGCAAATTGGAGTGTTCAAATCAACTTTTGGGGATATCAAATATGCCTTCATCTCAAATAAAATGCAACGAACAGGCCTAATACAATGGCTCAATGGCTAAATCCTTAAGTGCCGGGATCCCATATGAGTGCCAGTTCATGTCCTGGCTGCTCCACTTCCCATCCAGCTCCCTGCTGGTGGCCTGCAAAAGCAGTCAAGGACAGTCCAAAGCCTTGGGACCCTGTACCTGCGTGGGAGGCCCGCATATGCTCCTGCCTCCCGGCTTTGGATCGGCTCTGCACTGGCTGGTGTAGCCACTTAGAGAGTAATCCATGGATGGAAAATCATTCCCTCTGTCTCCCCTTCTCTATGTAAGTCTGCATTTCCAGGAAAAATAAATAAATCTTTAATAACAGCCAAGACCCCCTGCCTTGTGCTATGTGCTCAGTAACCACACACCTGGTACCTGAGAGCGCATTCTCTTACCTGGAGCAGTCTGTCGCCTCCTCAGTGGGTCCCGGCTGTCCAGCCCTGCACTGGGCTGACCAGGACCCTGGACCTCGTGCGAGGCTCCAGCAGGCAAGGCCACAGCAGCTCCTGTCTCAGTGCTCACTTCCTCACGGAGGCTTGCAGAGCCGCCCATTAAGTGTGCACCTGCTCCTCCTGCTGGGACGCTCAGACAAGTGTTAGCATCTGGATCTGAGGGTTCTTCACCCAGCTTTCCTGCAAGGAGGCCATGTCCTTGCTCTCCATCCTGGCACCTCGGCTTGTTCTCATCTTCTCCTTGACCCTCGGGGTGCTCTGGGAGACCCGTTTGACCCGGGCCCGCCGACGACTCAGCTATGGCCACACTGGGCGGGCTTTCTCTCTCCACCTCCTGGAGGTCTGCAGCAAGGCAGGGTGAAGACGGTGGGGTCTGTGCCTCTTCAGTGGCACCTGCTGTGACTGCAGTCCCTTGCATCGGAAGACTGACTGGTGGCCCGTTTTCC
>NW_024466792.1:0-27797 GCF_017591425.1 Ochotona curzoniae
CCAATGTCCTGGTCATGGAGACAGACAAAATTAGCCCGAGCTGAGAGCCGCTTACCTAAGATGATGCCTTGCGAGTGAGTCTAACACAGTAATATTCTCACTCATGGAACACAGTGAGAGAGGGGCTGAAAATGAAACACAGCATTGAACATTTAGAAAAGACAGAGCGGAGTTAATGATCTAAGTTGCTGTCTCAAAAGTCTGGAAGAACAGCATATGAAAAGTGGTGAAGACTATAGCAAAAAATGAAGGCAGAGTAAGGAGATAACCAGTGTCTTGGGGATAAAATAATAAAATGTCAAAACACCAAGCAGGAGTGATGAAGGCCTCAACGTTCACCAGCTCACCCAAAGGCCAAGAAGAGGGGCAGGCTATGCCAGACAAGGGCCTAACACCTACTGGCATGTGTGAGATCTGGGTCTGGGAGTGGGCCAAGTGGGGGAACGTGGGAAACTCCCCTAGTGGGTCATAGCTCCTGCTGGTGAGCACGTGGTCCAGGCCTGGGGGTTGGGCAAGCTGGGCAAGGTAGCTCCATCTGTTGGCAAGTGTGGGTTGGTTTTAGAAGGGGGTGGACTAGGTAGGACCAAGCAAACCTTAGCTCACTGGCAAGTGCAGAAACCAAGCTGGAGCACAGGTCATGCCAGACTAGGCTGTCACATCTACCGGTTTGCATGAGCCAGGAATGGGAACAAACTGAGCGGGGCCAGGTTCTAGCACCCGCTGGCAAGAGTTGAGACTGGGAAAGGCCGGGTCAGGCCAGGCTACATCACCCAAAGACAAAGGTCATAACAAGTGAGGGAATATGCCAAACCGGGTCAGAGCAACCACTGGCATGTGCAATATCTGTGGCTGGGGACAGATCTGGTTGGGGAGCTAAGGGGATTCCCTGGCTGGGTTGTGGTTCCCACTGGTGAGTGCTAAGGCCAGAGTAGGGGCTGCAGTCTGGTCTGGACATGGCTGCAGTGTCCCTTGGCACAAGTGTAGACTGGATCTGGGGTGCACCAGACTGGGCCAGACTCCAGCACCCAGCGGTGCTCATGAGGCGTAGGACGGGCTGGACTAGGTCTCTGCCCCTGCTGAACCATGTGTAAGCTATGTCTGGGTGTGCACTAGGCTTGGCTGGGCTGGAACAACAGGATGGGTGAGGGCCAGTCATGAAAGGCCACTGTTCCTGCTAGGACAGGAGATTGATTAAGTAGGGTTGAACCCACTGGTGTGTGCGAGATCTGGCGTTGGGAGAGGTTGTGATGGAGGAGCATGGGGAACTCCTCTGTTGGGACACGGTTGCTGTGAGTACAGGAATCACAATAGGGAGCAGTCCAGACCTGGCCAGGTGATGGTACCCATGGGCTTACATTTGGTTCAGGTCGGAGGCGAACCAGGCTGGGCCAATTCATATCACCTGCTGGTGAATCCAAGCACCAGAATGGAATGTGGGTCTGGCTGGGTTGGGCCACAACACAAGCCAGCTCACATGAGGGCCAGGACTGGGAGCTAGCTGGGTTGGGCCTATACCAGTGTGAGCTGAAACTGGGGTTGCACCAGGCCCGGCCAGGCTATGGCACCCACTGGCAAATGCCGAGGTGAGGCGAGCCATGCCTGTTTCAACAACTGACCGCTCTATCTCCAGGACGTTGGGCTGCTGATCTGTTTTCTGACTGATTTGCACTGTTTCTCTTTTCTGGTTACGAATCCTTTGCTGGGCACACACATTGCAGACCTTGGCTTGCAGTTTCACTCTCTTACTGAGGTCAATTTAGGAATGCAATTTCAGCATATTTTTTATTAATCCTTTTCATAAACACTTCTTCACTTGTTATACTTAGAAAATCTCTGTTTACTATGAAATCATGAGTCGGTTAATGACATTTTAAGGAAGTAGAAACATATGGTTCCCCTTTCTGGTGCCTTTGAGCTTGCGAGGAGGTGAAGCTGGGCCAGAAACAGGCAGAAAACACAGACTTCTGGGCTGCCCCGGATGTGGATTCTGCAGGAAATGCCCACTGTGGCTGTGATGGATCAGAGGATGCTGAGAGCACGTGACATCGGGCGGCTGACCTCTGAGAAGCGTTGCTTAACTATGATTAGTTACTCACTGAATGGCTATTTTCATGGAGCTTATATTGTAGACTATTTCATAAGCTACTTAAAAGGATCTACTCACCTTTTGAGCCAAGAAACCAAGCTATGGACATGAAAATCATTGCTTGTTGTCACAAAGCTAGGCAGAACTGCAGCAAAAGCCCCAAGTCCTTTCGCCAGCAGTCCAGGAAAGCCTGGGCGGGGGCAGGGGTGTGGTCGGGCTCCTTTACATCTCAGGCTTAAGGTTTTTAACTCTTTTGTCGAATCCAGTACAAAGTGAGACCCCCTCACCCACTTGTGAGACCCAGAAGTTCCTGGCTCCAGTCGTTGGATAGGCTTAGCTCTGTCCATTGCGGCCGCTTGGAGAGTGTATCAAGGGATGGAAGATCTTCCTCTGTCTCTCTTCCTGACTGTATCACTCACTTTCCAATATGAATTAATTTAAAAAGTAAGTGACATCCTCCGTCACACCTGCTGACCTGCTGGTCCACACAGGACATCCTCCGTCACACCTGCTGACCTGCTGGTCCATGCAGGACATCCTCCAGTGCACCTGCTGACCTGCTGGTCCACACAGGACATCCTCCGTCACACCTGCTGACCTGCTGGTCCACACAGGACATCCTCCATCACACCTGCTGGTCCATACAGGACATCCTCCATCACACCTGCTGACCTGCTGGTCCATGCAGGACATCCTCCAGTGCACCTGCTGACCTGCTGGTCCACACAGGACATCCTCCGTCACACCTGCTGACCTGCTGGTCCACACAGGACATCCTCCATCACACCTGCTGACCTGCTGGTCCATGCAGGACATCCTCCATCACACCTGCTGACCTGCTGGTCCACGCAGGACATCCTCCAGTGCACCTGCTGACCTGCTGGTCCACGCAGGACATCCTCCATCACACCTGCTGACCTGCTGGTCCATACAGGACATCCTCCATCACACCTGCTGACCTGCTGGTCCATGCAGGACATCCTCCGTCACACCTGCTGACCTGCTGGTCCATGCAGGACATCCTCCATCACACCTGCTGACCTGCTGGTCCATACAGGACATCCTCCATCACACCTGCTGACCTGCTGGTCCATGCAGGACATCCTCCGTCACACCTGCTGACCTGCTGGTCCATGCAGGACATCCTCCATCACACCTGCTGACCTGCTGGTCCATACAGGACATCCTCCAGTGTACCTGCTGACCTGCTGGTCCATGCAGGACATCCTCCGTCACACCTGCTGACCTGCTGGTCCATGCAGGACATCCTCCAGTGCACCTGCTGACCTGCTGGTCCATACAGGACATCCTCCAGTGCACCTGCTGACCTGCTGGTCCATGCAGGACATCCTCCATCACACCTGCTGACCTGCTGGTCCATGCAGGACATCCTCCGTCACACCTGCTGACCTGCTGGTCCATGCAGGACATCCTCCAGTGCACCTGCTGACCTGCTGGTCCATACAGGACATCCTCCAGTGCACCTGCTGACCTGCTGGTCCATGCAGGACATCCTCCATCACACCTGCTGACCTGCTGGTCCATGCAGGACATCCTCCAGTGCACCTGCTGACCTGCTGGTCCATGCAGGACATCCTCCATCACACCTGCTGACCTGCTGGTCCATGCAGGACATCCTCCAGTGCACCTGCTGACCTGCTGGTCCATGCAGGACATCCTCCATCACACCTGCTGACCTGCTGGTCCACACAGGACATCCTCCATCACACTGCTGACCTGCTGGTCCATGCAGGACATCCTCCAGTGCACCTGCTGACCTGCTGGTCCATACAGGACATCCTCCAGTGCACCTGCTGACCTGCTGGTCCACACAGGACATCCTCCATCACACCTGCTGACCTGCTGGTCCATGCAGGACATCCTCCAGTGCACCTGCTGACCTGCTGGTCCATACAGGACGTCCTCCGTCACACCTGCTGACCTGCTGGTCCATGCAGGACATCCTCCATCACACCTGCTGACCTGCTGGTCCATGCAGGACATCCTCCAGTGCACCTGCTGACCTGCTGGTCCACACAGGACGTCCTCCGTCACACCTGCTGACCTGCTGGTCCATACAGGACATCCTCCATCACACCTGCTGACCTGCTGGTCCATACAGGACATCCTCCAGTGTACCTGCTGACCTGCTGGTCCATGCAGGACATCCTCCGTCACACCTGCTGACCTGCTGGTCCATGCAGGACATCCTCCAGTGCACCTGCTGACCTGCTGGTCCATACAGGACATCCTCCAGTGCACCTGCTGACCTGCTGGTCCATGCAGGACATCCTCCATCACACCTGCTGACCTGCTGGTCCATGCAGGACATCCTCCGTCACACCTGCTGACCTGCTGGTCCATGCAGGACATCCTCCAGTGCACCTGCTGACCTGCTGGTCCACGCAGGACATCCTCCATCACACCTGCTGACCTGCTGGTCCACACAGGACATCCTCCATCACACTGCTGACCTGCTGGTCCATGCAGGACATCCTCCAGTGCACCTGCTGACCTGCTGGTCCATACAGGACATCCTCCAGTGCACCTGCTGACCTGCTGGTCCACACAGGACATCCTCCATCACACCTGCTGACCTGCTGGTCCATGCAGGACATCCTCCAGTGCACCTGCTGACCTGCTGGTCCATACAGGACGTCCTCCGTCACACCTGCTGACCTGCTGGTCCATGCAGGACATCCTCCATCACACCTGCTGACCTGCTGGTCCATGCAGGACATCCTCCAGTGCACCTGCTGACCTGCTGGTCCGTGCAGGACATCCTCCATCACACCTGCTGACCTGCTGGTCCATGCAGGACATCCTCCAGTGCACCTGCTGACCTGCTGGTCCATACAGGACGTCCTCCGTCACACCTGCTGACCTGCTGGTCCATGCAGGACATCCTCCATCACACCTGCTGACCTGCTGGTCCATGCAGGACGTCCTCCGTCACACCTGCTGACCTGCTGGTCCATACAGGACATCCTCCATCACACCTGCTGACCTGCTGGTCCATGCAGGACATCCTCCAGTGCACCTGCTGACCTGCTGGTCCATAGAGGACATCCTCCATCACACCTGCTGACCTGCTGGTCCACACAGGACATCCTCCAGTGCACCTGCTGACCTGCTGGTCCATACAGGACATCCTCCATCACACCTGCTGACCTGCTGGTCCATGCAGGACATCCTCCAGTGCACCTGCTGACCTGCTGGTCCACACAGGACATCCTCCAGTGCACCTGCTGACCTGCTGGTCCATACAGGACATCCTCCATCACACCTGCTGGTCCATGCAGGACATCCTCCATCACACCTGCTGACCTGCTGGTCCACACAGGACATCCTCCGTCACACCTGCTGATTCTATCATAATTAGCAGAGAGGAGCAATGGCATTTAGTGCTAGAGGCTGAAGATGCTGGTGTGAAGTAGGCTGTATATGGGACAACTACTCCAAAGTATCAGTAATAGTTAAACTGATAGCATTATTTGTCACAATATAGTTAGTGAATGTGACTTGTCTCCACACTCCTTCCATGTCTGTTCATGGGACATATTATTTTCTCATTGTTTCAGTTTCTTATCCTACATAAGACTTCGAGAGAAGTTACTAAATATTATCAGACCCTGGCCTTCCCAGGTACCCCTTTCGCGCATCTTAGCTTAAAGCATCATTGTCCTTCTTACATGATTGAAAATTAATTTCTTTTTTTAAAGATTTATTTATTATTTATTGGAAAGGCAGATATACAGAGAGGAGGACAGACAGAGAGGAAGATCTTCCGTCCGATGATTCACTCCCCAAGTGAGTGCAACGACCGATGCTGCGCCGATCCAAAGCAGGGAACCAGTAGCCTCTTCCGGGTCTCCCACATGGGTGCAGGGTCCCAAGGCTTTGGGCCGTCCTCGACTGCTTTCCCAGGCCACAAGCAGGGAGCTGGATGGAAAGCGAATGAGCCGGGACACGAACCAGCGCCCTTATGGGTCCCTGGTGGAGGCTAGGTGAGGATCTAGCCACTAGGCTGTCACACTGGGCTCTCTTGAGAATCTTGATGCCTGCTGGCATATGAAACTCCCCGCACATTGAAGTACTGGGAATGCTTTCTAGTCTTTGTGATCTGGATTGATGTTCGTCTGTCTAAGCAGTGGGCCTATTTTCTCCGAGTCTGTGGATCCCGTCACTGGCCTGGAGCTGCTTGGCACAGCGGGTTGAAGCCGGCTGCAGGTCCACCGCCGTTATTTCTCTTTCAGCACTAGAGGGCGCCCCGCCTCAGGTTTGCCCTCACTCCACGGTGGATGTGTTCGGAATAGCTGGGGAGATTGGTTCAAAGTCTACCCTCGCATGCCTCTTCCTCATTGAGACTGCACTCATTTATTCCCCCCCGGAGTTACTATCCCATGGCCAGGAGTGTCTCTAGGCCTCACTGTGGGGGAAACAGCCTCCCTTGCTTATAGAAAACCTTCTCTTTTCCTCTCCTGACGGACAGCGGCTGCCCACGTGCCTGTGGCCAGACCGTCCAGTGGGCAGGCAGGCCTGTGGCCAGGCAGTCCGGTGGGCAGGCAGTCCAGTGGGCAGGCAGTCCAGTGGGCAGGCAGGCCTGTGGCCAGGCAGTCCAGTGGGCAGGCAGGCCTGCGGCCACCCATGACGCAGTACCTAATTATAAACAGACACACGTGCGTCTGCCTCGGGCTGCCTGCTGCGGAGGTGTCCTGCAACAAGCCACAGGTTTGGGACAGCCATCCAGTTGATGGGGACTGCAGATTTGCACCTGCACCTGGGTGTGTCCACCAAGACTGACCTGGGGCAGGGTGCCTTTGGACCGGCACAGTGGCTGGTTTATCAGTTGGGCACTGAATTCCAAGACAGAGTTCTGTATTCAGTTTTGTTTCTTTTGCCAAGGGGCTGGAATCTTGTCCTGCTGTCTGGGAGAGGCTGGGGGAGGGGTGGTCAGCACGGTCCCTCCTCATTAGGCCCAGTGGCTGTACTGGCCTGAGAGTGGGGCTGTGGAGCCCCGCGCCGTCCTTGCGTGTACCGTGGTGGGCTTGGCACTGGGTTTGAAGTCTCAGGACCTGACTTGCCTCTCCCTCTTCCCTGAGGAGGGGGCGTGATTTTGGAGCAGGATTTGGGGAGCAGTAAGGCCGGCAATGCTTGGACGCCTTCTCCAATGCCTCTGTGATCATGATAAAATCCAAAGCAGACGCAGTGACCTCTGTCCGGCTTCCTTGGGGTTTGTGTAGGTGGCTGGATGTGTGAAGCGATGTCTGCAAGGAGACGATAGCTCTGCCTCTCATTCAGCGACCGCGGCTCTGCCTGCCCACAAAGCAGACTTAATTGTCTCATTTTGTTTGTTTTCTTGCAAATGGGAAGTGTCAGGCTAACCAGAATCGAAATGGCTTCTTGGTGCCAACATTTAAGTGCAGGTGCAGGGCCGGAAGCCAGAACGTTTGACTTGGGATCCCTTTTGCTCTCATTCCCTCCTGCCAGTCTGAGAAGCTCGAAGTCCCCCAGCTTCCTCGGAGTGAGTGTGCCCTGCAGTGTGACTGTGGTGGCATTACTCCACGGCCTTGCTTTGTAAGGACTCGGGCTTGGTCCCTCTATCCATCTGAGGGTAGCGACTTCCCCGTTTGTATTACCAGCATTTAGCACGGTGAAAGGAATTTAGGAGCTATGAAAATGAATGCAGAAAATCAGACGTAGCAATGAAAATCAAAGCCTTCCATAGAAACTCCTCTTGTAAGAATTTCTGTTCTTCTTAGGCCTTCCAGTTATTAGGCCCCACAGAATCACTCGGAGCCATTTCTCTCCTTGACCCCTTTGGCATTCATGGCGTTGCCAGAGACGGGCTTACTGCGAGTCTCTACCGGCCACTTTTCCTGTCTGTTTCTGTTGTCAGCCACCGCTGGCAGCCAGCCTCAGGGGCTGAGTTCACCTCTCCGTTCCCTGAACATTTCATTCCGTCCCATGTATCTGTCCGTCCTCTCATTTCGTCAGCAAACATTTTGTGCGGGATCACTGAAGACGAGGAACGGTGCTCACCACACAGCACGATGCGCGTGCTAAGACTGTCCAGAGAAGAGGGTCATTTGGTGAATTTGGGGAAAGAGCTACAGAGATGACTTCTTCGAGGAAATTTATCATCTGAACCGAGACTGAAAAACCCAATTGAGTTGGGAAGGCAAACAAAATGGGGAAAAAATGGAAAACAAGAAGATAAATGAGAATGGAAAAGAGAAATGATGCCCACAATGGTGTCCCATTAGGATCACCGCTGGCCTCCCTGGTCCCATTGCCATCACTGCATCACCGCTGGCCTCCCTGGTCCCATTGCCATCACTGCATCACTGCTGGCCTCCCTGGTCCCATCGGGATCACTGCATCACCGCTGGCCTCCCTGGTCCCATTGCCATCACTGCATCACCGCTGGCCTCCCTGGTCCCATTGCCATCACTGCATCACTGCTGGCCTCCCTGGTCCCATCGGGATCACTGCATCACCGCTGGCCTCCCTGGTCCCATTGCCATCACTGCATCACTGCTGGCCTCCCTGGTCCCATTGCCATCACTGCATCACCGCTGGCCTCCCTGGTCCCATCGGGATCACCACATCACTGCATCACCGCTGGCCTCCCTGGTCCCATTGCCATCACCACATCACTGCATCACCGCTGGCGTCCCTGGTCCCATTGCCATCACTGCATCACTCCTGGCCTCCCTGGTCCCATCAGGATCACTGCATCACTGCTGGCCTCCCTGGTCCCATCAGGATCACTGCATCACTGCTGGCCTCCCTGGTCCCATTGCCATCACTGCATCGCCGCTGGCCTCCCTGGTCCCATTGCCATCACTGCATCGCCGCTGGCCTCCCTGGTCCCATCAGCATCACTGCATCACTGCTGGCCTCCCTGGTCCCATTGCCATCACTGCATCACCGCTGGCCTCCCTGGTCCCATTGCCATCACCGCATCACCGCTGGCCTCCCTGGTCCCATTGCCATCACCACATCACTGCATCACCGCTGGCGTCCCTGGTCCCATTGCCATCACTGCATCACCGTTGTCCTCCCTGGTCCCATCAGGATCACTGCATCACCGCTGGCCTCCCTGGTCCCATCGGGATCACCACATCACTGCATCACCGCTGGCCTCCCTGGTCCCATCAGCATCACTGCATCACCGCTGGCCTCCCTGGTCCCATTGGGATCACTGCATCACTGCATCACCGCTGGCCTCCCTGGTCCCATCAGCATCACTGCATCACTGCTGGCCTCCCTCGTGCCATCGGGATCACTGCTGGCCTCCCTGCCGCTGTTTTCCCCACTTTGTCTCTCACCTCACAGCCCTGCTCTCCATGCAGTCTTCTCATAGATGTCTTGGTGGGCAAACCACTTTTCCTCAGGACTTATGTTTATGTCACTTTATCAGAAAGGGCTTCCCTGGCCCATCCAGGAAACGAGAAGTGCAAAGTAAGGACATGGGAAGTGTTAAAGAAATGCCGAAACTCTTCTGTGGCTGGATTCCCTCTGTGGTTCCGTAGGGAACTGTTGTGGAATTGTGAGCGGAGCACCGTGGCAGCCTTGGCGAGTGTTGGCCTTGCAAAGGGGAAAGGAAAGCGTTTTGTTTTGGTTGGCGCTGCTGACTGATTTTCCCTCGCCTTCCCAGAGAATGTTTGAGCCTTCACCCCCACCGAGGGCTCACTTCCAGTTTCCTGAGAAGGGCTTTTCCCTTTGAGACAAAAGCTGCTTCTGCAGAGCTGTGGATTTCCTGGTTACCGTTCACTGTCACAATTCAGTTGTTGGGAGGCGGAGAGGGAAGTTGGAGTTTTTGGTTAATGGATTCTGCTTTCTCAGTGTGTCTGAGCATAGGTCATCTGTTTGCAGGGAGTTAATGGGGCAGGCATGATGAAACTCCGAGCTGTCACGGGATGAATGAATTGTTCAGGAAACACTATGTTGACAAGATGTCTGTATATATTTTTAAAAGTTATTATTTTATTTTGATGATCTTTACATTATTGATTAGGGCACAAAGGGTCAAGGGCTGCAGGAAAGTGGGTAAGACCATTGTTTCCACATTCTCTCTCTCTCTTTTTTTTCTGTATCTGGGGTAAGGGGGGAGATAAAGGAAGAAGCCCCACCCAGCCTCCCACCCATCCCGGGGTGTTCGTTGTTGTGAATCATGTGCCTTCAGTGTTGTGATTTTTCCAGATTCAGGGAAGGAACGGGAAAGAAGTAATATATTGTGATTTGTTTGTGGGGGATCCTTCTCAATGAGCGACGGAAGCTGCTCAACCTGGGGGAGAAACCTGCAGGACAGCGTAGTTGTCAGAGCCCGGCAAGTCACCAACCATCCTGCAAGTTTCTGGGGAGCGTGAGGGAAGAGCCATCTCCCTTCCAGAAGGCCGACGTCAGGGCCACTGCTCTGTGCTCACTGAGCTGCTGCTTCTATCGTCAAACTTCCACGTGGGGTGAAATATGTGGCATTTCCTTCTTGTGTTGGGTTTTCTGCATGGTGTCTCCCAGTTCGTTTGTTTTCTGCAAATAACGGGCTCTAACCTTGTTGATGGCTGAATAATGTTTCACTTTGTATATGTACACACAAGGTTTTGTTTATTCATTTATCTGCAGATGGGCACCTTGGCTAGTGCGACTAGAGCTGCAATAAATACGGGGTAGCAGCTATGTCATGCAATGATCACATCTCTTCTGGATGTTTGCCAATAGTGTATTGCTATATTAAGATTTGCAGATGTATTTTTTGATTATACAAGAAACTTTCATACTGTTTTTTCATAATGGCTATATTCATTTACAAGCCTACAGTATTTAAAGAATCTCTCAGCCTCCATATTTTCTTTTCTTTTTTTTTTGAATTTTAGATTTATTTCATTAAAAAATAATTATTACATAGTTGATCAGGGTGGAAATTGGGTGAATACTTACTTCCAAATTTGCCCTTTCTTATTCCTGGGAGAAGGGGAGAGACAAAGGGGAAAACCACTCATGACTTTCCACATGTCCCAGTACCCAGGGATGAGGACCCGCCACCTCCTGTCAACCCAGTCTCCCTGTGGACACACCCCGAGGGTTCTGGCCAAGTGGCCCGGATAGTTCTAAAATACTGCTGATTTCACCGATCCGAGGATGATGTCACCCTCCCAGTGTCCATTGGCTCCATTCACCGAAATTAATCACTGTTATCATTTGTTTGGGATTGTTGTCCATTTAGTTCTGCTCTGCTACAGCATGAAACATGCTGCCATATTCTCTCTCCTTTACAACAGGGCCTGTGTCCACCGCTCCGCCTTTTTCACTAAGTAGGACATATTCTTGCAGGCGAGTCCAAGAACCTGGGCCAGGTGTCTCAAGCATCCCCCACCCCTGGGGTTCACAAACCCCACACCCACCTATCATGCCAGCCCTGAGACCCGGGTTGGTTCACGGAACCAACATCCACCTAGAAGGTGAGCCCCAGGATCTGGGCCAAATTCCCCCAGTTCCGCCATCCCCAGGGCTCAGGAACCCATCCTCCAACACACATGTGGACCCCATGACCTGAGCCAATCTACCCATGCCATATCAGATCCCCTGTCCCTGGGATTCACATACCTGGCCCCTGTTTGGCCCAGGCTGGCATGACTTGCCTCACCTGAGCTTCCGCAGACTTATTGTGCTCCCTGGCCTAGCCTAGTCTGCCCTGCGTTCCAGCTCCTGCTGGCGGGTGCTGCAGCCTATCCTGGTCCAGCTTGATTGCTGTCTGGGTTTGAGTGTGAACTGGCTGGTGTTGTGGCCAGGTCTGGCTCCTCTTACCCCCTTCCCTGGTTCTCAGATCTGCCAATGGGTGTTATGTGCTGGCCCAGACTGGTCCGTCCCCAGACCTGACCCACATGTATGCAGGTGGGTACTGTAACCTGGCATGGTCTGGGCTGCTCCTTGCCTTGTGTCTTGTGCTCTCCTGCAGGATCTGCATCCCAATGAAGGAGTTTCCCAAGCTCCTCCATCGAGTCTCCTCCCAGTGGCAGTTCTTGCACACACCAGTGGGTCATTGCAGGATCCATATTTCCTCTAACGCTTGGTGTTATTATTTTTTTTGATAATAACCATTCTAAATATAGTGATGAGATATCTCATTGTGGCTTTCATCTGCCTTTCCCTGATTGTTCATGATACTGAATTTTTCTGTATATTTGTTAGCTATTTTTATTTCTTTATTTGAGAAACATCTATTTATATCCATTGCTCATTTCTTTTTTCTTTAAGATTTATTTTTATTGGAACGACAACTTTATAGAGAGAAAGAGAGAAAGATCTTTTGTCTGCTGGTTGACTCCCTAGGTGGCCACAATGGCGAGAGCCATTTGAAGCCAGGAGCTTCTTCTGGGTCTCCCACGCAGGTAAAAGGTCTCAAGTCCTTGGACTATTTTCTATTGCTTCCCCAGGTCACAAGCAGGGAGCTGGAGGGGAAGTGGAGCAGCCGGGACAGAAGCTGGTGCCCATACAGGATCCTGCATGTTCAAGGTGAGGATTTACCCACTGAGCCATCACAGTGGGCTCCATTGCTATTAAGTTCAGAGCCAGTGGTATATTGGGGTCCATAATTAATTATCTAGTATCCATTTAGGACAGTATTAGGAAAAAAGCTATTTCAGAGTACACAACTTTTCTGAAATCCTACAAGGCCTGCCCTTACAGAACCTACTTGTATTGCTCCTTCAGTGATTACGGGACACATTGCATCAGATCGCTCCTGCCACATGGGTCTCTTTCGCAGTTGTCTGTTCTTCAAGGTCTCACTCAAAACCAGCAGTTTGGATGAGCTGGCCAACAGGTGCTCAGATGAGGAAGGTGCTTCTTTCAGGATCCAACAAGGCTCGCTAGGGGCGTGCCCCTTCACGCCGAGAAGCAGTGTCTCCACCTGCTTCGTGTCACTGGGTTCTCAAAAATTTCACTGAAGAAAATACCCTTAAATTTTTAGATTTTTCTGTTCTCTGACATGAAAATGTCTTAGTAGTAGGTCTAGAATAATTGCTGCGTCTTGGTCACTAGTCCAGTCCACATGATATCACTGGAGCGAACCAGTGTGACATCCTGTGAGAGGGGAGGTGATGGTGAGCCCTGTGGACCAGGCCCAAGGGTTGCTGCAGCCCTGAGGTGAGGCAGGGAAAGTATCGGATCATGCCACACTGGCCAAGATGGGCTTAAGCCCCTTGGAGCAGTGGGCATTTGCCCTGTCAGGTGCATCCCAGGCAGCAGGGCGTGTGTGGACTCCCTCATGAAAGCACATCTCATGCAGGAGCCTCACTTGGGGCACCTTCCGATTTGCAATTTTCTGAGATCTGTCTTGGGCACAAGCCAAACAGGAGAGCTAAACTCTCCCCCCTGCCCATCTTTCAGGTCCTAGTATTGATACAAATCACAGCTATTCTCTGGAAACATGATATTATCTCTTGCTTTTCCCACAATGATGATCCTGATTCCACAAGTCAGGGAAGCAAATGCTAAATACACGGTTGTAATAATACACGGTTGGGTTACATTTCAACAACCAACCCAATACACCGTCACTTCTAATGATCTGTGCTTCGCAGAGAACGCAGCTGCTTCCGCGTGGTCTACCTGATCCGACTCTGTGTTCCTTTGACTACTACCTCAGTGCAAGTGTTCCCAGGACTTGGCCTGTATAGACTAGAAGGCTCAAGGGGCCTTTGGGAGTGTAGTCTCCTCTGGGGTTATCCCTGGTACCTCCTCTTTAGAAGCCTTCTGAGTTTTGAGTCCATATATAGCTCTAAGAGAAAAGAGGTTTGTTGTGGAGTTTGATCCCTTGGGGATTTGCCATTGTCGTGCAAGGGACTACCTCAGGGGAGGCTGTTAAAGTTTCCAGGGAAATTCAGCGTTAATCCCCAGAGACTGGGTCGGAGATACCTCCTTAATTGACAAGAAGACTTGATTATTTAGGATCTCTGCATTTTAGATTCATCAGATTCAGCCCATCCCAATTCTCGGGATTCTATTAGTTTCTAAGCAACAGCCTTGTTTTAACAGTGGGCAACCTACAGGTCTGCAAGTTCAAGTTGTGTTGGAAATTGTTCTGTCAGCCCATTGCAAAGTCAGACTCTGGCTGACCCTCTTTATGTCCGTCCTGTAGCTACAGGAGGCAAGGATATCCTCCAGGAGCATTCGGGTCGTGTACACAGTGCTTGGGAGCCAAGTTCAAGTCCCTGAGCTTAAACATTTTGTTCCCCATGTTGGGCTCAATTGGTCAATGTCATAACGTTTGAGAAAAATGAAAGTACTATTGACACAGTTATTCAGAGCCTTCCTTCTTATCATTGGTTGATTGGGAGTGTCCAATAGTGATATCTATTGCCAGATTATGCCACAGATTATTAATGTTCCTTACTGCTGCAAATTAAGTCATTTTTAAAAAACACTGATGGGTTTAGAGAGCCAAGTCCAGACATTCTGAATCCACTCTAGAGCTCTCACGCATGGGGTAGGCAGGTAGTGTGGCAGTCATTGGTGACACTGCCCAGTCTGTCTGGGTTTGTCCAGCCTTTCCTCCTGTTCCGGCCTCCTGCTCACGCAGGTTCCAGGATGAGCAGTGACGCCTCAGCTTGTCGGGTCCTTATCATTCCCACGACTTCCTGAATGCCAGCTTGCGCCCAGCCCACGCCTGCCCACTGTGGCCACTGGAGAAAGAGCTAGCTAGCTGGCGCAAGTTTTCTTGCTTTTTCCCTTGTGCTTGCTCTAGTTCTCTTCCTGGATGTCTTTCTCGATTGTCTTTTTGTTTCTTTGCCTCTAAATTAAAAGAGAAGGAAATTCATGCTTAAAATGCTCTTCAGAGTCTACTGTTGGCATGCAGAACTTTTGCAATCAGCGTTCTGAGAGGAACAGAAGAAATAGGACATTTTGTTTTTCTTTTCCCTTTCAGATCTGTGCCGCAACGCCCTGTGGAGCGGTGGGCCAGGGAGAAGGGCAAGAGACGTTTGCTTCCTCACCCATGCCAAGGGAGGACACTCAGCTCCGAGCCAGGGAGTGTCCGTTCCGGGTGGAGCGTCGTCCTGGCTCATCTGGGGGATTCCCTCGGGTCTCGGGCGCATATCTCAGAGTGATTTGATTCTGTCCCGCTCAGATTGTGGCTTGTGGCATTTGGGCTGCGTGAGTCTTCGTTGCTGAGCCTGTTCTGTTTCCTCCAGCATGTCTGTTGGTGTCCCTGGCCTAAACCTGCCACGGATCAGGCAGCACCTTTACCCCCCGCTGTGATGGCCAGACACCTGCCGCTGTCCCCTGGAGAGCATCAGTGTCCCATCTTTGCTCCCTGGTGTACCCACCATTGCTCCCGTGTTCACAGGCTCCAGGGCCTGCCGAGCTCTCACCGGGGGAAGCCTGTTCTGCACTTTACTCACAGGGTCAGCTCACATCTGGCTCCATGCCAGCGCTCTTGTTCATAAGACTCTAACAGTAAATAATTAAAAGTATCTCGACTCAACCCGGAGGGAGGTGTCGGTGTTGAGTGCAGAACAAAAAAGCCTCTGTTACATCGTGAATTTTGACAAAAGGACGCCGGTAAATACTTTGCTATGACCAGATTTCACTTCTTAGTTTTATTCTGATAGACTTTCACGTAGCCTTTCTGAAAGGGAAGGAGTTGAATTTCCTCTTTGAAGCGCTTGGTTTTGTTTTTGGCTGCTTGTGAGTCTTGAGCCGGGGCTAATCTGCACTTCCCCTAGGAGGTGCGTCACCGCGGACCGCGTGCACCCCGCCCGGTGGCGGTGTTCCAGACAGCAGAATACAAAACGGCCTTGAGAAACGGAAGTGTGCGGTAATCGCTCCTGACACTAGGGGAGAAGATTGGAGAGAATGGGGAGTGTTGAAAAGTCACACAATTCTTGAGACCTCAGAGAAATATCACGTTCTGTGTTTTGATAAGAAGGAAGTTTGTGCTTTATTTTAAACTGACTTTTGAAACTAAAGTCTGCTAGGCAACAATGAGAATGGAATTCAGCATTTTTCATTATTAAAATATATGATTTAAAAAAATATTTTTAGCTTGTTTGTTTTAATTGGAAGGGCAGATTTGCAGAGAGAAGGAGAGACAGAGAGAAAGATCTTCCATCTGCTGGTTCACTCTCCAAGTGGCTGCAGTGGTGCAACTGAGCTGATTCGAAGCCAGAAGCTTCTTCTGAGTTTCCCATGTGGGTGCAGAGCCCTAAGACCTCGGTCCGTCCTTGATTGCTTTCCTAGGCCACAAGAGGGGAGCTGGATGGGAAGCAATCAGCCAGGATATGAACCAGCAACCCTATGGGATCTTGGCAGATGCAAGGCCAGGATTTAGTCACTAGGCTATTGCACCAGACCCCAAAATGAATCTTTCTTATCAAGACATATTTCTTCACCTTGAAGTGCAATTGAGTTATTTCTAGATATTAGATTTCAAAATCGCTATTTTTGAACTACCTTTTAATGATAGTAGGAAGTTATTAAATGAGGTTATCCGTTGTGATTTATGGTGTGCCAGGGTTGCCAGGGTTTGAGTTTTATAGAGAAGCAGGTTGCGAAAGCACAGGGCCGACTTCAGACTTGGCAAGATCTTTCTTGAAACTTACTTGAAAATGCCTTGGCCTCTTCCTGGTGCTCTACTTTCTCAAAGATAAATTCAAAACACTATGCTTGGCTATTTGTTCTTTGGACGGATGTTAAAATGACCACTCTCAATTCCCCTCTTTGGCCCCCAAATCGCACTGATATTTTAGGTGGAGTTTTGTCAAAATTGTTTATGAAGATCATAATTAGTATTTTTAGATAATTTTGTTTTCCTATCCAGGAATGGTTCTTTCTTGGGCAGGTGCCGTGGCACAAGCAGCTACAATCGCTCCCTACATATTTAAAACCATCATTTATTCTACATGTGGGCGAGAGGCCAACTATTAGTTTCCTTGTTTTTTTTTTATTGTTAGTAACATTGTATTATGTGAAACAGTTTTATAGGTACTGGGATTCCCCCCACCCCTCCCACAACCCTCCATCCATGGTGGATTCCTCCACCTTGCTGCATAACCACAGTTCAAGTTCAGTTGAGATTCCTTCGTTGCAAGCATATACCCAGCATAGAGTCCAGCATCCTATTGTCCAGACAAGCCCAGTGGCCTCTTGGGGCGACCCTCCCTGGTCTGAGGGCAGAGCTAGCAGAGTAAAGTCCCGGTCAGTTAAAAGCCCCAACAAAACATCAGCAACAATATACAGTTTCGTGGAATTAATTGACATAGAATTGAGTAGACAATATGTTGGAAATAATGCAAGTTGAATATGGATCTACTTCTTAAAGGAAGACTGCTATTAAACAAGCTCATAAGAGATCAATATGCAGAGATGAAAATTCAAGAGCTGATATGTAGATAATATTTTTATTAAAAATAAATGTATTCAATATTAAAAAAAATTGCTCCCTACAATCCTGGCATTTCCTATAAACACTGGTTTGAGTTTCTGATCCAGCTCTCTGCTAATGAGCCTGGGAAAGCCGTGGGGGAAGGCCTAGAGGCTTGGGCCCCTGCACCTGGCTCCTGGCTCCTGGCTTCGATTTGGCCTAGTCTTGGCCACGGAAGCCGTCTGGGGAGTGAACCAACAGATGGAAGATCTCTGTTTCTGTTTCTGTCTTCCTCTCTAGCTCTGTAACCCTGACTTTCAAATAAATAAATAAAAGATCCTTCTCTCCATTTATAGAATTCTTTTGATTTGATTTTGTATTTCTTTAGTACTTCATTCTTAGGTATTTCTATGTTGTCATTATAGAAAGAATAACTTTTTTCCAATCGAGTTGCTTTTAAATAGCCTGATTCCATTGCACGTGTATTACTTAGTGACCCCCGAGAAGCAAAACCAATGCTGACACGAAAGATACACATTTGACTAATACCCTCTTTAATGTTAGCATCTTCGCCCGAGGCACTTGCGGTACCGGTTGGACACAGAGATCGTCACATGAGGATGGTCATGGCATTTCTTATGAATTTAGATCACATGCACACATCTGGGCAGCACGCAGAACATGGCGCCGGCAGCATTCAGCTGCGGGGGGATGGTTTGTCGGATTCACGCTCACTTTATTCACGTATCTGGCTCCTTGGCGGGAACGGCTGGAATTTAGATGCTGCTGGGACTGCTAATCAAGGCATACAAGCGGCTTCTACAACATTCTAGTCTCAAGTCATTTGAGCTCTAACTTGCTAGCTTGAAACTCCCGTGACTGTTCCCAGGGGCTGGTGGAAATTCTAAGACTTTGTGACCTAGCTTCACAAATCCTAGGGTGACGTGCCTGTCGGTGTAACCGGTCACGGAAGACCCTAAGGCCAGCCCACCTCCACAGAGGTGAGACTCAAGGAGAGAGGGTCAGTAAAGATCTTGGACGATCTTTATCATAGCAGGTGGATCACAGGCCTAATAAGACACAGCTTTCAGAAGAAAACCTGGGAGAGGAAGCTCCACGGCTTCAGGAGAGGCAGGACACAGCAAGAACGAAGCACAAAATAAAAACTGAGCACATCTGATTTTATTAAAATTAACAACCGTACATTAAAGCACTTTTTAGAAGGTAATAATCTTCATGTTTTAAAATATGTCCAGAAAATAAAGAACTGCTCAATCAATAAGACATAAATCTGCTAAAAGTGATTTAAACAGTCACATAACTAAAATGAATACCTAATGAAGATAAAAAAGCATACTCAATACCTGTGATGTTTTCAGATAAAAGGAAACTGTGGAGCCATGACCAGCAGGCCTGAAGTGGAAGGACTCCCGACCCCGAGTGGGTGCCACGATGCAGAACTAGCGTTCCTAGAGAATGTTGATCGGACCATCGGTTGGTTCTGCTGCTTGCTTCTCCAGGAGCCTGGAACTCCAGGGCTTCTCCTACTTGAGTGTCAGGGGTTCAAGGACTTGGCTTGCTTCCTGCGGCTTTCCTAAATGATTTAGTAGGGACCAGGACGGGAAGTGGAGCAGCTGGCACTCCAGCTGGAGGAGGCACGTGGCTGGCTTTATAGGTGGCAGTGCGAGATGCCACTCTCAAATAATACAATTATTCACAGCCCATGACATAACAATTCCACTGCTGCAGAGATACTGAACAACAGGAAATGTATATGCTTGCAGAAGCATTTAACAGTGTTCCTAGAAGCTTTATTTAAAATAATCTCACACTGTGAAAAAAAAAAAAGAATGTGTATATCAACAGTAGAATGGATGAATGACTTTTGTGCTATTTTGGTATAATGAATGTGGCAATGAATGAAAACTACATCAACAAAAAGAGCGAACTCCGGTTTCATTGTATAAAACCAACGGTGTTACAGAATGCAAGCGAAAAAAGCCAGGAACAAAACAGTGCATGCCTTAAGATTCTCTTTCTACGGAACGGGATTAAGGCAAATTTAATCAACAGTGATGGAGTGCGTTTGATGAGAAGGCAACCAGGGAACCTTCTGGGGTATTCCATACTATACTCTTCTGTATTATTTTTCATGGGCTGAGCTATAGAGGTAAGATGTGTGGATTTTGTACAGACTTCAATATAAAACAAAAATCCAAGGGAAAGTAATGCTTAATTTTGTTTTAAGAGAAAAGGCACAAAATGCTCCATGTCTTTTTTTTTAAAGATTTATTTTTATTATTTTTTTTTATTGGAAAGGCGGATATACAGAGAGGAGAGACAGAGAGGAAGATCTTCCGTCCGATGATTCACTCCCCAAGTGAGCGCAACGGGCCGATACTATGCCGATCCGAAGCCAGGAGCCTCTTCCGGGTCTCCCACGCTGGTGCAGGTTCCCAAAGCTTTGGGCCGTCCTTGACTGACTTCCCGGGCCACAGGCAGGGAGCTGGATGGGAAGCGGGGCTGCCGGGATTAGACCTTAACCACTTGCACCACTGCGCCGGCCCGCTCCATGTCTTTTAAGATACAATGTTTGTAAGACATCTCCATGTCTATTCATAACCTTGGAGAAGCCCATTAACTGTATATATATTTTAAAGATTTCATTTGCTTTTCTTGAAAAAGTAGATTTATAGAGAGAAGGAGAGACATTTGCTGGCTTACTCCCCAAATGACACAATGGCCAGAGCTCAGCTGATCTGAAGCCAGGTGCTTCTTTTGTGATTCTGTAAAATTGTCTGCTTACTGGGTTCGATATGATGTTTTAAAATATCAATACATTGTGAACTTTCCAATCAAAATAAAATAAATCTTTAAAAACATACGAATACATTGTGGAATGGCTAGTTAATTAACATGCATAACCTCGTATGATGATCCTATTTATGCGCAGAACACCTGAAGTTTACTCTCAACAATTTTAAATAAAATATATTGCGGTTGCCTGTACTTTGTATTCTTCAAATTTAGGTCTTCTGAACTTATTCCTCTTAGTTGAAATTTTGCATACAAATTTTTTTGAGAGGATGTTTTTGTCTTCCACATGACTTTTAATTACAATAACTTGTTTAGAACAGCACTGGCTATCACCTTTTTGAGCATAACAACTTTTAAAAATAAACAGTAAGCTTAATAATTATTGAAGCAATTACAGTTATTCATTAAAACGATAGCAGCATATTTTGTTGATCTTGACTTCTCAAGGTTTAATTTTGAAGTCAAATATATTTCAGCTGTGAAACACTCCTAAGTTCCTAAAAATCCTGGGACCTGCATGCTGGTGCAGTAGGCTAACCTTCCACCTGGCGGCACTGGCCAACTCTTAGGAATTTCAGTTTGCATTCCAGCTGCTTCTTTCTTTCTTTCTTTCTTTCTTTCTTTCTTTCTTTCTTTCTTTCTTTCTTTCTTTCTTTCTTTCTTTCTTTCTTTCTTTCTTTCTTTCTTTCTTTCTTTCTTTCTTTCTTCCTTCCTTCCTTCCTTCCTTCCTTCCTTCCTTCCTCCCTCCCTTTCTTTCTTTCTTCAGTCAGATTTACAGAGAGAAAGATCTTTCATCTGCTGCTTTGCTCCCCAACAGGCTGCAATAGCAGGAACTGAGCTGATCCAAAGCCAGGAGCCAGGAGCCTCTTCCAGGTCTCCCACACAGGTACAGGATCCCATGGCTTTGGGCCATCCTCGACTGCTTTCCAAGGACAAGCAGGGAGCTGGACGTGAAGTGGAGCAGCTGGGACATGAACCAGTGTCAATGCGGGATCTCGGCAGATGCAAAGTGAGGACTTTGGCCACTAGGCTACTGCACTGGGCTCTCTGCCCTGCCACCTGTCTCCCTAACCCCCAGCTGTTTCACTTTTGATCCAGCTCCCTGGATGACCCAGGAAAGCAGCAGGGGATGGCTGAGGTCCTTGGGTCTCTGTGCCCTGTGGGAGAGCTGGAAGAAAATAGTGGCTGTGCCCCAACCCCGGTACTGATGCTGTTAGATGCTGGGAGCCGTCCTCTCCTCTCCTCTTCTCCCTTCCTCCAGATACAGGAAGAAAAAAAATTAGAAACAATGGTCTCATCCATTTTCTCCCATTCCTAGACCTTCCCATCCTCAACAGTGGGCATCTGTCCTTCTCAACTACATAAACATCACCAAAATAAATTTTTTTTTTTTAAAAGCTTTGTTCTGGGCCCGGCGCGGTGGCGCAAGTGGTTAAGGTCCTCGCCTTGCACGCCCGGGATCCCATATGGGTGCCGGTTCTAATCCCGGCAGCCCCACTTCCCATCCAGCTCCCTGCCTGTGGCCCGGGAAAGCAGTTGAGGACGGCCCAAAGCTTTGGGACCCTGCACCCGCGTGGGAGACCCGGAAGAGGCTCCTGGCTTCGGATCGGCATAGTATCGGCCCGTTGCGCTCACTTGGGGAGTGAATCATCGGACGGAAGATCTTCCTTTCTGTCTCTCCTCTCTGTATATCCGCCTTTCCAATGAAAAAATAATAAAAATAAATCTTTTAAAAAAAAAGCTTTGTTCTAAGAATTTAACGTACCATGTCAATAAAGTTTAACATGACTATCTTTATTGCCAGACTATTGTCTAATTTTAATATGTTTTTCAAAGGTGAATTTTTTAAAGTTGTTTTAATAAGTTAGATATTCCATTCATTTTCTTCTGAAGTAAAGCCATATCCCACACAGAGATGGAAGTCCAGCCATCAAGGAATAAAGCACCAGATAAAGTATAATGGAGGAGATTTTCAACCAACTGTGCTTAACCTCATTCTGCAACATCAATAGATTACTAGCAATTTACTCGAAGGTTGAGAAAACCCTTCCAAGGTTCATTGGCTGACACAGTCCACCTTAGAGTCTCCACTCGCTCAGATTCTTGCTGTCAAAGCTTGGCCAGGAGAGTTGTCCGGTTTGTTCTGCCCCCATGATCCTAGACACCCCCTGCAGGCCTCGGTGATCTGTCACGTCTGTCATGTGAGCCTGCTGTCCGCTGCACGAGTTACAGCGACTGAGGAGACGCGGTTCTGATACACGCACTAACACGGCCAAAACACGGAACCTGTGCCTTTTTTCCTGACAGTTGGAGTTTTGAGTCTAGCGGTCCAGTTGGGGAGGAGATGAACCCAGACCTGACTCCTGTGTGTGCCAGCTAGCGTGGGGTCGGGCTCAGTTCATCACTCAGATTACACACACTGGTGGTTGCAGTCACCTGGTCAGTTTTGTCCCCAGCCACATCTCACACACAAACCAGTGGATATTATGGCCTAGCTTGATTCTGTCCACCACACACTCGGCCTTCACTCACACCAGCAGGAACTGCAGCCTCGTTGGAGTGGCCTCCCCCGACTCCCACTAGGCTTGTCCCCAGCCTCAGCTCATGCAACAGATGGTCCAGTTGGTCCCACATGCCATTCAGTTCTTGTACAAATCGTTGGGTGCTGCCATCCAGCGTAGCCCAGATGACCCCATTATCCAGCCCACACTCAGGCCTGTGGATTCTACCACCTGTGCAGCCAGGTCTGGATCTCCAGCCCTGGATCTCATGGGAGCTGCAACCTATCAAAGGTGTGCCCATAGTTTCCCTACTAGGCCCAATCCCAGCTTTGGATCTTGTACGTTCCAGGTGATACTGTGGGGTAGCCTGACAGGACTTGTCCCAGGTCCCAACAGTTGTCAGCTGGATGCTGCAGCAAAACCTGGTCATCCTACACCTATTCTGGCTCAAGCATGCACAAGTGGGTATGGTCACTTAGGTCAGCCTGGCTCGCCTCCTAACCCAGCCACATGCAGGCCAATGTGTGTTGTAGCCCTGCCCAGCCTAATCCACCTTAAGTCCCAGCTCACATGTTCACCAGCAGGAGTAGTGACCCAGGAGGGGAGCCCTTGTAGCTCTCCTGTGAGCTTGCCACCCTCCCCCTTGGGGTCTTATGTGTGCTGTTGGGTACCTTGGACCAGTCTGGCATGCCTTGCCTCATCTTAGCATTTGCCAGTGGGTACTGAAGCCTGGAATTGCCCAGCCTTCTGCCAGTTGCAGTTCATGCTATCTGGTGCTACAACCTAGCCCAACTTAACCAGTTCCCAGTTCCGGCCTTAGTGTGAACTGGATGGTGTTGTGGTCCAACACCACAGACGTGTCCTGCATCCTGTTCTTGTTCTTATGATCTGGCTCAGCCCAGCCCAGCCTAGCCCAGACCTGAGCCCACATATGCTGCGGGTACTGTAACATGGCTTGGTCCGGACCACTCCTAGCTTGGTGCTTGATCTCCTACAGCGACTACAGACTACATCCTGGCAGAAGAGTCCCCCAAGCACCTCTTTCAAGTCACCTTTCAATCATAGATCTTGCGCACACCAGTGTGATCTTGGTCCACCTCCTGTTCCAGCAGGTACAAGAACCTTGCCCAACCAGTCACACCATTATATTCTGGCTCTTCTTGTTGGGTGCTATGCCTAGTCCCACCTGACCCACTCCAAATCCAGCTTACTCACGGTTTAGCAAGTGCTGAAACTTAGCCCAGTCTGTCTTATACCTACTCAGACTCTTGTGAGCACGAGTGGGTGCTGGAGCCTAGCCAACCAGAGTCAGTCTACTTCCATGCTAAGGGATACTGCAGCCATGAGAGCCCACTGAGGCTCTCACGCTTGCTGCTGGGAACCGCAGCCCATCAGGGGCATTCCCCTTAGCTCCCAACCAGGGCCACTCCCAACCACAGGACTTGTGCATGCTGGTGGTTGCTCTAACCCAGTCTGGCAAAGCCATCACTCAGTTTTGCCTTTGCCATTGGATGCTGCAGCCAGGTCTGGCCTGGTCAGCCCCCAGGCCCAACTCTTGCTGGTGGGTGCTTCAGCCTAACCATGCCCAGTCTGCCCCCATTCCTGGCTTTCATGGAAACTGGTAGGTCTGATAATTTAGCCTGGTATGGCTCACATCCCATCCTGGCTCCTGCACATGCCAATGTGCTGTTGTTTGGCTGGCCTTGCTTGGTCCACCATCCGAGCCACATCACACACCTGCCAACATGTGAAGCAGCCTTGCCCTGCTTGACCAACACCCAGCCCTGTGCCTTTGCCTTTGCCATGTGTAAGTGGGAGCTATGGCCCACCATAGCCTGCGCCCACCTCCCTGGGCCCACTCCCAGATCCAGATCTCATATGTGTCTGTGGGTGCTAGGCCCTTACCTAGCAAGTCTCCCTACAGACTCTGCCTCTGCATATGCTGATGGATGTCACGGCCAGGCCTGCCCCACACCTGATTCTTGGGTTTGCCTTCAGGTGCTGAAAGTTGGACCAACCTGTTCCAAACCCCAGAACCCATGAGTAACAGTGAGTTACATGGCTGTATCTAGTTTGGTCCATCACTGCTCTCAGCTCTTGAGCAAACCAGCAGATATTGCAAACTGACAGGGGTGAGCCCATAAAACCCCCAGCCCAGGTTCTTTTGAGTGCTAGTTAGTGTCATGGCCCAGTCTAACTTGCCCCATGCCCTGCTCTGACACTCACTGGCAGGCACTATGGTCCAGCCCTGGCAAGTAGGCCCCCAGACCTAACATTTATGTGCTAGTGAGCAGTCAATGCCAGCAAGCACAGCTAAGGTCTCCCACGTGTGCAGCCACACAGGCCTGACTCAGAAAGAGTGTTCAAGTTCGGTCCTTGAAATCACTCGGTCTCAGCCCCCTTGCTTCAGTGCAAGTACAGTCGTCTTGTTGGTGGAAGTGCCACAGAAGTCATTCCTTACCTGCAATGACCTCCTTCAGCGTTCCCCTCGTGCTCATCTCATACCCCCTACCCTGAATGGTCCACTGCCACCGTCCGCACATGTGCAGCCCCATCTTCTGTGGGATGGCATGCTGGTCTGGAGACCCACCTGCCCATCCAGGAGCCCAACATGCATGGGTCTTCAGACTGGTCCTGCCAGTCTGGGACCCAATCACACGCATGAGTCCCCAAGCACAGTTCACCAGCACACCATGCTGGCATGCCAGTCTGCGCCCTCCTCTTCCCCGCCCCAACCTGTCTGGAACCCAAGCATATGAGTGAGTCCCCGGGGCCTCTCGGCTGGCCCAGGCCCCTGGTGTGAGTGCCGCAGCCTTAAACGATCCCCAGTGAGCATTGCAAAAGTGAGAACAGAGGTTTTTTTCCTGAGGAGAAAAAATAATAGAAACATCAGTTGCTTCTCAGATTTGACACTTTGAATGGTAGTTTTTTTTTTTAAGATTTATTTATTTTTATTGGAAAGTCATATTTATAGAGAAGGAGAGACAGAGAGAAAGAGCTTCCATCCACTGGTTCACTCCCCAAGTGGCCACAACAGCCAGAGCCGAGCTGGTCCAAAGCCAGGAGCCAGGAATCTTTTCTGGGTCTCCCATTCAAGTGCAGAGTCCCAAGACTTTGGGCCATCCTCTACCCGACATTATGAGGTTACTGACAGAAAATGTGGGGAGATGCCTGAAGACATTGGGATAGGCTCTGACTCCTTGGACAAAATCCCCAAAGTTCAGGAAATAAAAACAATACCAGACAAAGTATATTCCTTCAAACTCAGGAGCTTTTGCACATCAAAGGGATGAAAAGAGAGTTGACACAATGGGAAAAGAATATATTTTTTAAACTTTATTAATTCTTATAAGAAAGTTAGATTTATAGAGAGAAGGAGACCCCTGACTCAGGAAAAATACTTGTAAGCTACTTATCGAATGACCTAATATACCTTTAACACCTTTTGTTATTCTGTAATGGGGCAGGAGAGCAGAGAAATCTTCCATCTCCCTAGAATGTGTGAGGAAGACGTGAAGTATGGCCTATCAGGATCATAACTGGTAACTCATGGACAACAGACTCGAATCAGCATTAGACAATAGTAAAACTACAAAGGCATATGGGGGGAATCAAGAGCAATCCTGACAACCTCTTAACAGGAGGTCATATGCACAGAGCAGGGGGAACCCCAGAGTGGAGCAGGTGGACAGGAGGAGGCTTGTATCCCAACCCTGGAGACTCCTGGATCCTCACCAAGGACTATCAGTATGAGCACCAAGGACTACATCCCAACTGCCAAGGAGACCACGGGGAATTGGAGTGCCTTCAGAGGCCGAGAACTCTGAGGTCACCCACCCCCATCTGGATCTACCACATGGGATGGAAGAAGTCCAAAACCTTCCTTGTAGGATCCAAGGACATCGGAACTACAGCCAGGAGCCCTGAGCGGTCTGCAGAAACAGAAGAACAGTAAAGTTCCTTCAGGACTAGGGAAGGGAGCTTTCTCTGGTCCTTGCTTGGTTCCAACTTTGGATCCCCACCCTCTCTAGCAATGACCATCAGGATCGCTCCAGAAACCCCTCAAAACAAACAAACAATCTAGAATAGATAGACAGAGAACAACAAGGAAAGCTTAGAATCAGACAGGAAACAGTGTGGATTCACTTATACCTTACTAGGTGGGACACAAAGATTAGTTACTCCTCACTAGGGTATTGAGGATTTCTCTGCACACCCCTCCTAAAACTGTTCTGCACCTAAACTGTTGACATATGTCTTGTTAGAGTTATAAGCCAGTCTAGACTACCCGAAAAACAGCCAGGTTCAGCAAAATTATGCTTCAACGCTATAAAATGCTAAATACTATAATGAAAATAGACACGAGACAGCTGAATAATAATCTATAACCTTTTTAAGGTGTATAGAACCCGGTTGTATATAAACTAAAATTGAAATGTCAATGAAGAAGTCACAGGATGTAGTTAAGAACTTGCATTTTTTTTCCTTCTTCTTTTAACATATTGGTTACTCAATACTATGTCAATTAATTCCATAACATTATAAATTGTGGCTGATGTTATGTTGGGGCTTTTAATTGATTGGGATGATACTCTGCCAGCTCTACCTTCAGACCAGAGATGGTCTCCCTAAGAAGCCATTGAACTTATCTGGACAATAAGATGCTTGTTATATGCTTGCAATGAAAGAATCTCAACTGAACTTGAACTGTGGTAATGCACCAAGGTGGAGGAATCCACCATGAGGGGAGAGTTTGGGGATGGGTGGGGGGGAATCTCAGTGCTTATAAAACTGTATCACATAATGCAATGTAATTAATAAAAAAATAAAGCAAATAATGCAAAAACAAAGAATGAGAACTCAAAAAAAAAAAAGATTGATATCTAGATTGTAACAGCAGCTCAAAAATTCAACAATGAAGAAAGTAACCAAATTCGGTTAAGAATTGGGCAATGGAGCTCAACAAAGAGCTCTCGAAAGAAGAGATACAGGCTGTCCCAATCCATGGAAGAACGCTCGGCATCAC
>NW_024466793.1:0-24007 GCF_017591425.1 Ochotona curzoniae
AGCAAAGCGCAGGGCACAATAACTCAAGATCCTATCCTTCCTTCTTCATTTCAAAGAAAAAGCTACACAGAAAAGGAGATCTTCCATACACTAGTTGTCCCCCCCCAAATGGCTTGCAATAGCTGGGGATCGGCCAGGCTAAAGCCAGGAGCCAGAAATCCCACACAGGGCCTGCATGTGTGGCAGGGACCCGAGCCCGTGTGTGGCAGGGACCCGAGCCCGTGTGTGGCAGGGACCCGAGCCCGTGTGTGGCAGGGACCCAGGCCCGTGAGTGGCAGGGACCCGAGCCCGTGAGTGGCAGGGACCCGGGCCCGTGAGTGGCAGGGACCAGGGCCCGTGTGTGGCAGGGACCCGAGCCCGTGTGGCAGGGACCAGGGCCCGTGTGGCTGTCCTCTGCTTCCCAGGCACGCATGCACCAAGCTGGACTGGAGCAGAGTCCGTTCCTTTGCTTTACTGGTGCATATGCTGCCATATCACAGGCCAACACTTAACCTGATAGACCAACAAAGTCCCCCAAAGAAATCTTTTACAAAAATAAAAACCAGTGGCTATTTGCCTTGCAGTCCTTCCTGCATCCGTCATGAAGGGTGTGATGCCCAGCTCCAGGTCCTGATGAATCATGCAGTTAGTAAGACGGGCCCTGTTGCAAGGCAGAGGCGCCTCAAGTAATTAAGCTCCTGCCACCACTGCGCTACCTCAACTCCGACATTCTCAACTCCCAAGTTTCAATGCAGGCGTTTGGGGAGTGAATCAACAGTGGATAACTCACATGTGCAATTTCTCTATCAGATTAATTCTTTAAAAATTAGGTTCCCACATACACAGAACCTGAAGGAATTTGTCACCAACAGTCCGGTCCCACAAAGCAATGTTAAAAGCCACTCTAAGGGCCCAGCTCAGCAGCCTGGTGGCTCAAGCCCTTGCCTTGCATGTGCTGGGGATCCCATAAGGGTGCCAGTTCTATCCCTGCTACATCACTCTTCCCATCCAGCATCCTGCTTGTGGCCTGGGAAAGCAGTAGAGGACAGCCCAAAGCCTTGGGACCCTGCACCCACATGTGAGACCCAGAGGAAGCTCCTGGCTCCTGGCTTCGAATCAGCTCAGCTCCTGCCATTGTGGCCACTTGGGGAGTGAATCAGAGGATGGAAGATCTTTCTGTTTATCTGACTTTGCAATAAAAGTAAATAAACCCTTAAAAAAAAAAGCTGTCTTAATGTTTAAAACCAAAAAGAAACTATTTTTTCCTACAGTTTCCAAATTCTCTTGGTTGATACTAAGTAATTCAGTATGAAGGATTTCCTTGAATAAAAACAAATCAAAAAGTTGCTGTATATATACAACTATCAGTTAGAAGGTTAGAAACTTTCTTTAAAAGTGGGGAGGAAGTGGGCGAGGGAGGAAGCCATAGGAGTGCTGGTTCAAATCCCCAGCTGCTCCACTTGCATTCCAGCTTCTGACACTGTGCGCCTGGGAGAGCAGCAGCAAACGGACGGAGCGCTTGGCCCTGCGCTCATGTGGGAGACCTGGAGGAAGCTCCTGGCTTCAGATCCCTCCTTCACAGTCTCTTAACTCTGCCCTTGAAATGAATAAATATGAAGAAAGTATGAAAGTGATATATTCTGTAAAAACTGTACTTCAAAAATGTTGCCACAGGCCTGGTGGCATGGCCTAGCGGCTCAAGTCCTCGCCTTGCATGCCCCGGGATCCCATATGGGCAACGGTTCGAATCCCAGCAGCTCCACTTCCCATCTAGCTCCCTGCCTGTGGCCTGGGAAAGCAGTTGAGGATGACCCAATGCTTTGGGACCCTGCACCCATGTGGGAGACCCGGAAGATGTTCCTGGCTCCTGGCTTCAGATCAGCACAGCACCAGCCGTTGCGGCTCCCTTGGACAGTGAATCATCGGACAAAAGATCTTCCCCTCTGTCTCTCCTCCTGTCTGTATATCTGACTTTGTAATAAAAAAATAAATCAATCTTTACAAAATAAATGTTGCCCTTTCACCATGTGAGAGATATACCTGTGAGTCTCTTGTGAGACTCCACTGTAGGACAGCACCGTGCATGCTGAGAACAGTTACAGCAGGAGAGCCCGCACTATGATGTTTTATAGGTCAGGATGATAAACACATGTTTGACTTGGGACGGTTCAACCTACGATGGGCTTACCAGGCTGTAATCCCATCATTAACCAAGGAACATCCACAGACGGTGACATGTGAATCAATGTGGAAAGTTAACTACCAACTGCGATTTGAAAAACTGCATTAAAAACTTATTCTTGAGGTGGCACCAATTCTCCATCAGTGCCAGGATGCCATGTAGGTGCCAGTTTGTGCCAAGTCTGCTTACTTCCCATCCAGCCTTCCGCTGTGGCCTGGGAAAGCAGCAGCAGAGGCAAGCATTCCCGGAAGAACCAGCACTTTGTGGTCTCTTCCTTGGCTTCTCTGAGAATCCATGAGTTTTGGACTAAGTTCCAGACAGCTATGCCCCGTTAATGCAGTAAACATCAACCACTTTCTAGCCAGGAAGCCATTAATTTCTGAAACTGACAGTCTTGCACACTCAATGGATTGTGCTATTTGCTTTCCAAGGAGCAGTTTATTGTAATGAAATAAGTATACACTAGTATTGTTCACAAAGCTTCTTGTTTTATGTATATCCTAAATACACAATCACTTCAAAGAGGGAAGCAATTTAAGGGGGGGGAAAAAGCCACTGTGCTAGGCAATACGCCACAGTTACCAAATAAGCATGAAAGTATTACCACACCTAAGCATGTCTCTAACCTCGCAATATGATTCCGTCACTTCTACAGATAAAGAATATGGAACTAAAGCCCAGCATGGCCTAGCAGCTAAAGTCCTCGCTTTGTACACGCTGGGATCCCATATGGGCAACGGTTCGAATCCCAGCAGCTCCACTTCCCATCCAGCTCCCTGCTTGTGGCCTGGGAAAGCAGTTGAGGATGGCCCAAGTCTCTGGGACTCTGCACCTGTGTGGGAGACCTGGAAGAAGTTCCTGGCTCCTGGCTTCGGATCGGCGCAGCACCGGCTGTTGCAGCTCACTTGGGGAGTGAATCATCGGACAGAATATCTTCCTCTCTGTCTCTCCTCCTCTCTGTATATCTGACTTCGTAATAAAAAAAATAATAAAATTTTTTTAAAAAGAATATGGAACTAGCAGTAATTTATGGTAGTTTTTCTAGATCCATGATTTAAGTCATTCATTCACCAAATACTTGAACACAAGCTATGTACCTGCAACTTGGGATGCATGGTAAGACAGACAGGCAGGTTCTCCTCTTGGAGCCTTCAGACTACCAGAGGAGAAAACTTAACAAAAGCAGACAGATAGCTAAAGAAAATTGCAAACTGAATTCAAGGCTCTGTAGAACACAGGTGGAGGAGACAGAGGACAGAGAGAATGACTCGTGAAGAAAGGCCTCTCTCAGTAGCTCACAGCGGAGAGGGCAGGACTGACCCAGGCCCAGCAAAGCCCTGCCAGGTGCGAGGCCACACTCACACGGCGTGTAGGCGAGGGAGACAGGGCCCAGGTCAGACACAGAACTCACCAACCTCGGCAAGAAACCTGCTTTCAGTCTAGGCATGATGAAAAGCCTGGCAATCGTGACAAAATGATCACACAAACTAACGTGCTAAAAAAGCAAGCCTACCTACACCTCTAACGGACAATTCTCACATCTTCTGGCCTCAAAACTCTCAAGGAGCCCAAAAGGCTTTTGTTTACACAGACCTGTATTCATGTTCACAATTTCAGAAATTAAAACACGGGGTGGCACAAGCTACGCTGGCATCACTCGTGAGCTCTGCTTCCAGTCCCAGCTGCTCTCGGCTTCTGAGCCAGCGCCCTGCTGGTGCACCCGGGAGTAACACCCAGCCAGCAGATGGGCCAAGGACTGGAAGAAGCTCCCGGCTGCCTTCCCCAGGCCTAACCATCACAGCCACCTGGGGAATGAGCCAGACGATGCAAGTCAGATTCATTCTCTCTCTCTCTCTCAATCTCTCTCAATCTCTCTCTTCACCTCTCTAATTCTCCCTCTTTAATAAATAATCAAAGAAATAGACAAATAAGAATCAGAAACTTGGAGGATGCACAAAACACACACCATTAGCCATTAGATGTGTTATACAGCCTTTGAAAAATATCACTGTGGTTGAGTGAATGAAAAAACGCACTTAACCCTTTTAGTGAAAGCAGATTTGACCCAAGAGCACTGAATGGCACAAATCATTTTGTCCTCCATAAGGCCACCAATGAAAGTACTTCACACACTTAGAAATGTAACAAGCCTCAGCCCTAACATACAAAACAGCAATCCATTTAAACTGACATCTAAAAAACCACCTTTCCAGAAGCATCATTCTTGCATCCGATCGCCGTAATTCTGCCTTTCCATTTTGTCACACAAGCATTTCACTATTTCTGTCCAAAATTCCTAAGCAAATTATTGCAAATGTGTATATACGCGTATATATATCTGTAAGCAATCCTAAGAATATCTCTGCAGTGTACACTAACATTTCCATAGCAAGAGCTTATCCCAGATACGTTTGCTGTTCTTACTTGATTGATCTAAGGGTCTTCATTAGCAAAATTTTCATCACAACCTCTTCTAAAAATCCATTGCAAGAATCGCTCCACATACTTGGCCATCTGAATCTAGATCTTTCCTTGCTTTCATCTTTCCAAGACGCTGATAAGGGGATTAGTTTTAGTTTAAGAGCATTTCTCAACAATGCTCACTTTACAAAACGCCATATTGTTCTATGATATTCCTTCACCGTGGTGGGATCTTTCAGAGCTGGTTTTGTAATGCGTTTGAAGTAAGGCTAAGACAGGAAGGCACCGCGGTCGGGACCACTCATCCTAGGGCAAGCAGGCCGCTATCCGTGAGTGGCACGGCCACTGCAGGGGCGCGCTCCGTCGCTCGGCGCACACCCACGCTCCAGACGGCCGCAAGGTCCAGGAGCAAACACGAGCAGCCCACGGAACAGCCGCGATCTGCACCTGCCTGCATGACAATAGGGATGGACCGCGCGAGGAGCCAGAGGCCCACACTCGGCGAGTGGGAGCAGGGAAGAGCCCAGCCTCCCGCACGGCCGCAGGCTCCGGGCTGGGGCACCCCCACCCTCCATCCCCGCAGCCCCGGGCAGCCTCACGTACCTCCTGCGCCGGCTCCTCCGCCTGCACCCAGGGCGGCCGCCATGGTGCTCGCTGGGGCCGGCCTTCAGCCTCGTCCCACCAAGCCAGCTGCTGGGCCGCCCGGCCTGGCCCGGGGACGGGGGGACGGAGGACGGGGAGGGACGGGGACGGCGGGCCAGGGCTGGGGCCGGGGGAGGGGAAGGGGAGCCAGGCGAGGCCGGGCGGGTTGGGAAGCACAGCAGCAGGAGCAGCAGTAGCTTCGCCTCCGCAGGAAGAAAACAACAAACTACCGCAACATGGCCGCGGACTCGCGCCGCCGCGGAGCACGCTGGGAAGATGGAGGGCGCAGGCGCGCGGGGAGCGGGGTCCCGCTCGGGCGACGCCGCTGCACCCCGAAGAGGGCTCCGAGGAAGGGACGGCGAGCCTGGAAGGCGCACAAACACACACACGGCGCGGGCGGCGCCTCCGATCGGCTCCGAAACCAAAAAGATTTAAAGCCAGGGCGGGGGCGGCTGTTGGCCGTAAGTCGATGCCAGGTGTGTCGCACGGCGCTTTGCAGCGGTCGGCGCCGCGGAGCTTTACGGCCGCCAGCCACTCGGCTGCCTGTAGAAGGGAAGGTGCCCCTCGCCGCCCACGGCAGCGGGGTGCCAGCCGTCGTCTGTGTCGGGGGGCTAAGAGGGAAGGGCGAGGACGGCTGCGGCTGGGAAGGCTGCCCCGGCCTTTGCAAGGCAGCAGCGGGTGCGCTGCCAGGAGGAGGCTCTCTGCGCGCACCTGCCGCCACCCTGGGCAGCCCTCGCGCCAACGTGGGCGACAGGGCCCTGGTGAGTTCTCAGTCCTTACAGAGCGCGAGGATGAGGAGTCGGCCTTCGTCTCTGAGCATACGCTTCTGAGCAGCGAGGAAAGTCAGAAGCCTCGGAAAGGGAGTGGAGTGGTGGTACGGTGACCAGGGCCGTGGGATGTGATACCGAACAAGGTGGCTCCGAGTTTTTAGTAGTTCCATGGAACCAAACACTGGTTCCCTAACCGTGAAACTGGGGTAAGGGAACAAGAGGGCAACTGAGGCAGAAAGATGCTAGGGCCCGGCGCCATCGCCTAATTGCTACATCCTCACCTTGCATGCACCAGGATCCCATATGGGCGCCAGTTCATATCCTAACTACTCCACTTCCCATCCAGCTCCCTGCCTGTGTCCTGGGAAAGCAGTAGTGGACAGCCGGGAGCCTTGGGAACCTGCACCCGTGTGGGTGGTCCGGAAGAAGCTCCTGGCTCCTGGCTTCCTATCAACTGGGCTCTGGCCATTTGGGGAGTAAACCAGTGAGTGAAAGATTTTTCTCTCTGTGTCTCTTTTTCTCGGTAAATCCACCTTTCTAATTAAAATACATGAATGAAAAAAGAAAGAGGAAACTAAACAAAGGCTAAGAGATACCAAGGGAGATTCGGACGTGCCGTGCGTGTGGCCACTGGAGTATTATGCGTGAGAGAAGCGTTAAGCCCTAAGGCTGGTGGGGCTGCCACGCGTGCAAGGCTTTGGAACATTTTTCCGATGTTTACAGGAATATTACTTATGCTTCTTTTATACAGAAGTTATGCAGTCGTGGTAGGAGTTGTGTTTTTAAAAGACGGCTAGGAACAGTGGACAGGTGTGAAAGTGGGAGGCCCACAGCACTGAGTAAGCAGTAAGACATCCGTGCAGGGAGCTGCTTGGAGATGGATGGAGGGAGAGCTGTGTGGTAACACGTGTGTAATCAAATGATCATGGTAAGGTCCTGAGGCCTTAAAGAACCTTGCTGTGAAATTCTTCTCACTTCTGTAAATGTTTGAAAATTTTCATAATGAAGTACTGGAGAATATAAACATGACTAGATATTTATATGTAAGTAGTGATGAATATAGAAAGTGTCTTTAAAAAAACAACCCGGGGCAGACTTTTGGCCTAATCTGTTAAGGTGCCAATTGGAAAATCGACCTGAGATGAGAGCGCTAGGGGATCGAATAGTGACCCAGGTACTGGAACCCTGCCATTGCGTGGGAGGCTGGGATTGAGTTCCAGCTTCCTGCCTTCTCCTGGCCTAACCCAGCTGCTGCTACCATCATTTGACGTCTCCCTCCTTTCCTGCCTATCAGCAGCAAATATTTTTTAAATTTTTAATGGCATGGCCTAGCAGCTGAAGTCCTGGTTCTAATCCCGGCAGCTGGTTCCCTGGGCACTGGTTCTAATCCCAGCAGCTCCACTTCCCATCCAGCTCCCTGCTTGTGGCCTGGGAAAGCAGTTGAGGATGGCCCAAAGCCTTGGGATCCTGCACCCATGTGGGAGACCCGGAAGAAGCTCCTGGATCCTGGCTTCGGATCAGCGCAGTACCGGCCGTTGCGCTCACTTGGGGAGTGAATCATCAGACAGAAGATCTTCCTCTCTGTATATCTGACTTTCCAATAAATAAATAAATATTTAAAAAAAATTTTTTTTTAACGGTAAGCCTTGTAAACAACCTCTGTGAGTGTCAGCACAGTGGCACAACCATGCCTTCATGCCTCAAACACCTCATCTTTCATGTTTTTCTAATATTTATTCATTTTTATTGGAAAGATTAATCTATGGGGAGGAGAGGCAAAGATCTTTCATTCACTAGTTCACTCCTCAAGAGGCATCAGCAGCTGAACCTGAGCCAATACAAACCTCCAGAGCCGGGAGCTTCTTCCAGGTCTCTCACGTGAATCCAGGATCCCAAGGCTTTGGGCCATCCTCCTTTTCTTTGCCAGCCATAAGTTGGCAACTGGATGGGAATTGGAGCAGCCAGAACATGAAATGACACCCAAATGGGTTCCAGCACTTGAAGGAAAATTAGCCAATACAGCCATTGTGCTGGGCCCTCATCTTTTAATTTTTTTTTAAGATTTATTTATTTTGGGGCCTGGCGCAATGGCTTAGTGGCTAAAGCCCAAAGCCTTGGGACCCTGCACCCACGTAGGTGACCTAGAGGAGGTTCCTGGCTCCTGCTTTCAGATCAGCGCAGCACCGGCCTTTGTGGTCACTTGGGGAATAAATCACCAACTTTAAAAAAATATAAGATTTATTTATTTCTGTTGCAAAGTCAGATATACAGAAAGAAGGAGAGACAAAGAGGAAGATCTTCCGTCCGATGATTCACTCCCCAAGTGACCGCAGTGGCTGGAGCTGAGCCAATCCAAAGCCAGGAGCCAGGAGCTTGTTCTGGGTCTCCCACACAGGTGCAGGGTCCCAAGGCTTTGGGCTGTCCTCAACTGCTTTCCCAGGCCACAAGCAGGGAGCTGGATGGGAAGTGGAGCTGCCGGGATTAGAACCAGTACCCATATGGGATCCCGGGGCGTTCAAAGCAAGAACTATACCTGTTAGGTCGCTGGGCCGGGCCCTCTTTTAATTTTTTTTTTAAAGATTTTATTTTTTCATTGGAAAGGCGGATATACAGAAGGAGAGACAGAGAGGAAGATCTTCCATCCGATGATTCACTCCCCAAGTGAGCGCAACGGGTCGATACTATGCCAATCCGAAGCCAGGAGCCTCTTCCGGGTCTCCCACGCGGGTGCAGGTTCCCAAAGCTTTGGGCCGTCCTGGACTGCTTTCCCAGGCCACAGGCAGGGAGCTGGAAGGGAATCGGGGCTGCCGGGATTAGAACCGGCGCCCATATGGGATCCCGGGCGTGCAAGGCGAGGACCTTTAACCACTTGCGCCACCGTGCCGGGCCCTTCTCTTTCAATTTTTTAACTGAGAACAAATGCCCGATTTGGAAGAAGTTGATTGAAGATTGGTGTCAATATTGTATGAAATGACATTGCTAGTGATAAAAAAAAAAAAAAAAAAAGCCTGTGACTACATTTTGGTCATGGAAAGAGCAAATAATCTTAAAACATCTTAAGTATAGTTACTGTTGTAACTAAATGTAGGGATCGAAAAGACGCTCAGAACCATAAGAGAGTGATTCTAAGCCAGGATAGCTACCCCTCAAGGCGCAAGCCAGCTCCAGGTGGAGAGTGCAGCCTGCATGGACTGTAGTGCATGGAGGGTTGCCCCCGCTACCCCGGGTTCTTCATGATCCGAAGCAAAGCTGCTGCCACTAGTAGCACTGTGAATAGATAAACCTAGGGATACCTCCTGGTGAGGGTGCCAGTGCGACACATATCTTACTGGACATCTTAACCACTTAGCCTTTTTTGATTTTAGATAAAAATAAATACAGACACCTCCCTCTTGCACCGTTATAATGGACTGAACATTCTTGGGCCACTCCCACTGCAAAAGCGATTCAACAGAAAATGTTGTTTACTGTATTGCTAGACTCTTAAGAATTAAAAAACAAACAAGCAAACAAAACCAGGAGCCAGCAGTATGGTATAGTAAGCTACCCCTGCCTGCAGCGCCAACTTCCCACAGGGACACCAGTTGGTATCCTGGCTGCTCCACTTCCCATCCAGCTCCCTGCTTATGGCCTGGAAAAGAACAGAGGCTGGCCCAAAGCCTTGGGACCCTGCACCCGCATGGGAGACCCCGGAACAAACTGCTGGCTCTCGGGTTTGAATCATCTCCACTCTGATTGTTTCAGCCATCATTGGGGCAGAAACTCTGTCTCTTTATCTAACTCTAAAATCTGCCTTTAAAATGGGAAAAAAAAAAAAAAACCCTTTTTTAAAGGCAAAAAGGCAAAATAACTGAAGGGAAGGAATTTGTAATATGTAGAATATAATGTAATATAGATGTATGTGAAAAGGTGTAACTTCAGAAAATAGATTAAACAGTAAATGTCAAAGTATTTTGTAAGAATTGTAAGGGAACAACGTTGGGGGATCCGGCTGGCGCAGGACCTTGGGCTCACCTGCAAGAACATTTCCTACTGAATGAAAAAGGTGAAGCAGTAGGCACAGGCCCAGCTGTAAAAGGAGAATATGGCAGCTCATTTGGTGCCATAGCAGAAGAAGGAGAACAGAACAAACTGGACAACTACCCCAGTCAAATGATGACAGCAAAAAATCTCAGTGAATGGAAACTTGAGGCTTACTATGTCAGCCAATGGACATTGGGAGGGTGGCTTCATCCTTGAATCAGTGAAATCAACAACATTTCAGAACTATCCAAACCACTTGGGCAGAACCCTCGGAATATATACATATGGAGACCCTGCGTTGATATGAGGTGGCAGTTCATCCCTGGGTCCTGGGACCTTTGGAAAGTGTGGTTTCCCCCTTTGTCTCTCCTCTTCCCCCAGAAAAAAAAAAAAAAAGAAGAAGAAGAAGAAAAAATATCAAATTTGGAAACAATAAGTTCATGTAACAGGGCTGATGTTTGGCATAAACAGAGTAAACCCACCACTTGTACCACCAGCGTTACGTATCATGCCCTCTCAGTTCCTAGCCACTGCATTTCCAATCTAGCTCCCTGCTAATAAGCCTAGGAAAACACTGGAAGATGGCCCAAGGAATTGGGCTCGTGCACCCACATGGGATACACAAATAAATTTCCAGGATCTTGACTTTAACCTGTCCCAGCCCTGGCATTTGCAACCATTTGGGGAGTAAAGTAACAGAAAATCTCTCTCCCTCTCTCTGAAACTCTGCCTTTTAAATAAAAATAAAAGGGCCTGACATGATGGCCTGGTGGCTAAGGTCCTTGCCTTTGATGTGCCAGGATCATATATAAGCATCTGTTCTTATCCCAGCTGCTTTACTTCCCATCCAGCTCCCTGCTTGTGACTTAGGAAGGCAGTAGAGAATAGCCCAAAGCCTTGGGATCCTGCACCCGCGTGGGAAGAAGTTCCTGGCTCCTGGCTTCAGATTGGCTCAGTTCTGGCCATTGAGGCCACTTGGGAGTAAACCATCATATAGAGGATCTTTTTCTCTGTCTCTCCTCTCTGTAGATCTGTCTTTCCAAGAAATGGAAATTTTTAAAATAAAATATAAAATTCTTTTAAAAAGAAACATAAGTAATACATATATGGAAAAGATAGGAAGCATAAAAGGGTATTAAGAGAATACCCGAGAGAAAAAAACTGCTAACCAGATTTGCCACAATCATGAAGACATGGAAACAGCCCAGATGCTTTTGAAAGAGGCATGGATATAGAAGGGTGTGTGGCTTGCTGACCTGGGTCACTCATGGGCCTCCTCCACCTCAGTAGGCAGCAGTGTCAGCCAGGAGTGGGTAGACCTGAGGGCGAAAGAGACCCAGTTCAGACTGTGAGGCCCACCAGTCTTTGGGCATGACCAGCTCAGGGGCCTGGGAGCTTACCTGGTGAGATATCAAGTCTCAGAGCAGAGACCCTCCCAGCCCAAATGGCACTGGTCTGCAGAGGTGGCTGCCATGAAAATGCTACTGAGCAGAGCCCTGCGTCATATCTGAGGGCGCTTCAAGGCAGCTGGATCCTCCCGAGCCTTTGGGACAGACCCCAGAAGTGCCTTGAAGTAGAGCTTTCTCTTTTAATTTGCTTCTTTCATCTAGCAGTGCAGCAGGATCCACCATGTCAGGCCGGGAATCTCACTGCAAAAACGGGGATGGAGACATGGAGGAAGAAAATGAGAGCCCCAAAGCAGTGGAGAATACAAATATTTGGGAGGAGATAGTTTGATTTTTTTTTTGGTTGATGCATCTAGGCTGTGCTGGAATCTCAGAGGAAAGATAATCTCACTCCTTTTGATTTGAGCATCCAGTGTATCCAGAGTGTTTACAGCAGTAAGATCATAAACAATGATCATGATTTCTTGGCAGTGGTCGTCTAAGGTACCAAGAAGGACAAAAATTCAGTAGATTAAGATTTATTTATTTTTATTGGAAAGGCAGAGATATAGAGAGGAAGAGAGACAGAGAGAAAGATCTTCCATCTGATTTACTCCCCAGTGACCACAAAGGCTGGTGCTGCGCCAGTCAGGAGCCAGGAACCTCCTCCAGTTCTCCCACACAGGTGCAGGGTCCCAAGGCTTTTGGCCATCCTAGACTGCTTTCCCAGTTCACAAGCAGGGAGCTGGATGGGAAGTGGAGCTTCCGGGATTAGAACTGGCACCCATATGGGATCCCAGCACATTCAAGGGGAGGACTTTAGCCGCTAGGCCACCACACCAGGCCCAATAATATGTATGTCTTAACAAGACTTGAACAGCCCACGTGCAAAATGAGTGCTGGAGCTTGACTGGTTTAAGGGGCCAGAAGGGAAACATTTGCAAGACTTAAGTGGCCATGGATGTGACTATTCCCGAAGCGAAGTGCTGTGGTTCTGTGCCAACCTCTTATCAATGTCCAGGTCATGATGAGCCAGAAAAGGATCATGCTGTTCACCAATGAAGGCAACCCCCACAGCAATGACAATGACAATGGCAAAGCCAGCTGGGCCAGGACCAAAGCCAGTGATCTCTGAGACACAGGTGTCTACCTCGACTTGATACACCTGAAGAAGCATGGGGGCTTTGACATATGCTTTTATTCTACAGAGAGATCATCATTGTCGTGGAGAACAAGGAGCTGGAGGTTTACTTTGAGGAACTGAGCAAGCTGGAAGAATTGCTGAGGAAAGTTCATGCCAAGGAGACCAGGAAGCACATGCTCTGCGGGTTAAAATGTAAGCTCAACAAAGTTAGGCAGTTTCTTTGGGTGTTTATAATACAATCCAGAAGTCAAAGAAGCCTCCTCCAGTGAGGCTGTTTCAAGAGACAAATGAATCCATGAAAACCAAGACCTGGATGTAAATACAAGCAGATTGCTTCTGCCCAGTGACACTAAGAGGCCCCAGGTCTATGAGAGTGACCAGATTGTACTAGAGAAGAGGAAAACTGAAGGGTTGAAACAGTTTGATGAGCCAGATTTTGCTGGGGTCCATGCAGTGGGTGTGGATGACACGAAGGTGTGAAGAGAACAGCTCCCCTGTTGGCAAGGCTGCGAGGAGCTTCCAGCTGTATGGCAGGGCCTGGCAGATGTCTCTCCAACCACCTTGACATAGTCTCACCCCTTTTTGCATGAAGACTCAACCACTGCATTAAGAATTCTGCAATCTATTGAGGCATTGTTGTTTGCCCCTGTGAGATGGGGTTTGCAACCAATGTGAGCTTGGGAGTTAATGTTGATAATGTCTTGGTGAGTGGGCCTTTAATAATTTGCACACAGGAGTACAATTAAGCCCATGCCATTTCTGGACACCTTATTGTGTGCCTACCCATTGTCCCAGAATCTGACCCAGACATGTGGCATGTGTCCTAAAAATTAATGAAAGTGATGGGAGTATGAACTGAAACTGCCACAGTGACAAATACAGTTACTGTGACCTTAAAGGCTAGCCTGTCTTTGCAATTTCTTTGAAGCATACAAAATGTATCTATTTTAGCTGCTTATATAATTTTTGGCTAGAGGAATTAAAGGATGCTTTTATTAATATTACAAAGATAGGCTTTTAATTATTGTTTGATTGTTTATGGGGTCGTAGAACCTGAAGTGGTAGGGTGATTAAATATTTGAAACTTTTGTCTCTATGTTTTTTCCCTTGTGACATGTTTTTCCCATTAAGTGACGGATAAATTATAGAAGTAGAAATATGGTAGGGATGCACTGCTGATTAGCAGGTAATCGCATGTGCCTTGGCCTTGGAGTCCTGGCTGTCGCTCCATGGCTACTACTGAAGAATGAACAATGGCTTGCTTTGAAGAATATGAATATAGTATTTTGCAGAATTATCTTTAGGGGCACCTGCTTAGCCATGAAGTACAAACAGAATGACCAAATGTCTGTGCATGCCCCCTTAGTCATGAAGTAAAAACAGAACAATCAAATGTTTGCGCAGAACTTGTGATATGACTGGGTGAATAAAAAAGAACAGCTTCTTGAGTTGTTACAAGAAGGCACCAAGTGACTGTGCTTGTGTCTCTTTTCACAAAATCTACAACCCCTTATTGAACTCCGACCTTGTCTGGAGCTGGCCTCTGGTTCTCATTGAGTTCAAGCCCTTGGTAATACTGAAGAAGCACCATTTCTTAAGGAACTCTCCCTGTTTGTGTACCCTGAGCAGTGCCTGGTGAGCAGCAGCTCAACGCTGTTCAGTGTGCTGCTCAACAAGGTCTGGCGAAGTGTTCCATATATGTATATTATATGTTATATAATATAGATTCCATATATATTATTTATTATATACATTATATATGGAACACTTGTATTAAGTATATATATTATACATATAATACATTTGTATTCAGTATATATATATAAAACAATTTTAATACAAAAATTGTCAAGTTGCCTTGAGAAGCAAGAAAGTACTATAGGAACTCTGTATGAAAGATGCTTTAAGAATGCAGAGAGATTAAGTAAAAAGCAAGGAGCATGTGATGTGACCTCTAACCAAAAGAAAGTTGGTACACTATGAGACAAATCAGACATAACAGCAAATTATATGATCAGAAATAAACAGAAGCATTCCATAACAAACAGGCCAATTCACCAAGGAGACATAAAAATCATTAGTATCTAAGTATCACGTAGATCTTCAAAATACATAAGACAAATTGAGAGAACAAAAAGAACAGGACCCGGCACGGTAGCTTAGCGGCTAAAGTACTCGCCTTGCCTGAACGCATCAGGATCCCATATGGGCGTCAGTTCTAATCCTTGTGGCTTGGAAAAGCAACCGAGGATGGCCCAAATCTTTGGGACCCTGCACCCACGTGAGAGAACTGGAAGAGGCTCTGGCTCCTGGCTTTGGATCAGCACAACTCCGGCCATTGTGGTCACTTGGGGAGTGAATCATCGGATGGAAGATCTTGCTCTCTGTCTCTCCTCTTCTCCATATAATTAAAATAGCAATACCGCTGTTAGTGTTGACAAACTTTCTGTGAAAGGCACTTTTAAGAGAAGGAAAAGATAAACCATAAAACTTAGGAAAATGTGGACAAATAATCACTGAATAAAGCACTTCAGTCTGGAGAATTTAAAGAACACTGAACAATTAAAAAGCAAGCGATCAAACCCTGAAAACGGCAAAATAACTAAACAGAAACGTAACCAAAGAAGATATACAAGTGGCATGTACATCAAGGGAAAAGACTGCAACATCATGGCCTGGCGCCATGGCGCAGTGGTTAAGGTCCTCGCCTTGCACGCCCGGGATCCCATATGGGCGCCGGTTCTAATCCCTGCGGCCCCGCTTCCCATCCAGCTCCCTGCTTGTGGCCTGGGAAAGCAGTCGAGGACGGCCCTGCACCTGCGTGGGAGACCCGAAAGAGGCTCCTGGCTTTGGATTGGCTCAGCTCCAGTCGTTGCGGCCACCTGAGGAGTGAATCATTGGAAGGAAGATCTTCCTCTCTGTCTTTCCTCTCTATATATCTGCCTTTCCAATAAAAATAAAATAAATCTTAAAAAAAAAGACTGCAATATCAATTAAAATGACAGAAATAGAAAGTAAAGTTATCCTAATATACACTACACAATCAGATGGTTAAAATTTGTGAAACTGCTGACAACAACAAGTTTTACATATTACTAAAGGGAATGCAAAATTTCCTACACCCACTTTGGAAAGGGCTGGTGTTTTTTTGTGTGTTTTTGTTTGGTATTTTTTTAAGTTAAGATACACTATATCACCTAGGGGTTACACTACCGTTTATTTATTCAAGAGCTATGGAAATAAAGGTCCATACAAAAGATATAAAAAGAGAACTATAGCACCTTCAATCACAATGGAAACTCAGAAAGACACTAAATAGATACAGCGTACGTATTCCCTGGGATGTGAATGAATAAGCTACGTTATATTCATAGAATGGAGTGTTATTTTGGAAATGTACAAAAACCATAACAACAGAGCAAGCTACTTGTATTATATAGACAAATATATATATATTTTTTTATATATACACTATATAAGCAATATATAGTCTATTAACTATATAGACAAATCTCACAAATATGAGGCTTAAGAAGCCTAAAAATGCCTGGTCTTGATTTGTGCGTGGAGTTTCCTGACAATGCAGTCGCTGGGAGGCACAGTGATGGCTTGGGTATTTGTGTCCCTGTCACCAACTGGGAGTAAGTTTACAGCTTCCAACATTGCTTCTAGTCTAAGTCTTAGCAGGCGTTTCAGAAGTCAGCAGATAGCAGCTCTCTTTCTGTATCTGTGTGTGTGTAAATAAGAAGCAAAACAAAAAGGCATACAGTGTATACTTATTTGTATGTAATTCAAAAAGGCAAAATTCATCTCAGGTGATAGAAAGCAGCTTACTGATTTGGTTGCTTGAGTTGCGAATGAGCAAGACTGATTGTAAAGGATTTAGGGTGTACTTTATGTTGTGAGCATGTGCTGTTTCTTGGGGTAGCTGTCAAAAGTATGTATAAAATGCTCAAGACCCACTGAAACATATTCTTTTATGTTTCTGATCTGGAACAAGGAGCTTGTTCCTGGTCTCCCACCCAGATGCAGGATCCCAAAGCACTGGGCTGTCTTTGACTGCATTCCCAGCCCATAAGCCAGGAGATTGATGAGAAGTGGAGCAAGCAGGACATGAACCAACACCTATATGGAACCCCAGTGCTTCCAAGGTGAAGATTTAGCCATTGAGCCACCATGCCAAACCTGAAACTTACTAAAATATGACAATCTCTCCCCAATGCCATGTTCCTGCCATCACTGTAGCACTGCCCTAAGTCCTAACACGAGGGAAGGAAATGGGACAAAATCTCAATTGATAGCTTGAATCTATGCCTACTTAGAGAAGAAAGCATAAAAGGAATTGTAAGAAAATAATAAAATTGGAATCAACACGGCAGAATAGGGTAAGGACACATTGAACCAGACAAAGAAACATTAACCAATGTGAAGCAGACAGGGCACATCCCAGGAAAGAGGAAAGGACAGAACAATAACAGAGGGGAAAGCACAGACACAGGAAAGCAGTGGACACAACAGTGTAGTGCTGCAGTGACCTATACCCCAATGAAAGTCAGTGAGGATCTGAATGGCACTGACAGCCTGAAATCCACCAGCAACAAGGTGGGAAGGGAAATTGACTGGGAGTTCAGGAGGTGAACCCAAACAAAGAACTGCCCATCCCTGCTGGTGTGTTTGATTTGACCAGCAGCTGAGACAGAACAGCAGATCCCAGATGGGCAGTGAAAGAACAGGGTGGATTTTACAACTTGGTCTGCCCCATAGAGCCAAATCAAGCACCATTTTGTGGATGGAGGCAAAGGCTACAAGACAGTAGTGCGCATGTACTGAGCTGGAAGTGAACTCATTGCTGGCTCAGTGAATTGCAACAACATGGCATCCTACAGGTTCCACCTAAGACAGGTCCAAGTATCCCTCAGACCTGACAGCCAACAGATCAAGAACTCTAGTAGTGGTACATCAGGCGCCATTTTGTACAGTGTGGCAAAGGCTTTGAGACTGCAGAGACAACAGTGAGCTGTGCATGCACTGAGCTCGCAAGAACTCACTGAGCTCAGTGCATTGCACTGGTCCCACAGGAAAATACTATCAACTTTGTCATCCTATGGATTAAAATAGGTCCATGTGACCCTCAGACCTAACAGCCAACAGATTCCAGCAAGATCAGCACCACCAACAACCTAGCTATATAGGACACCTGGTGTCTCCCTAATCCTGGGACCTGCTCGAACCAGAAGTGGGAGAAGGCTGTACAGACAACAGTGCAGCCTCAGCACATGGTCACAGGAGGTAGAGAGTGGTGAGCCAGGAGCTGGGGCTACAGAGATCATGGTGGAAGTTTAACGTAAGAACCCAGACCTGGAACTTGCTGGAGGGAGTAGTACAAGTGACTGCAAACAAAGAGCCGTGTACCAACTGCAATAAGTAAAATTGAACTGTAGGCCTGTGGGTGACAGAGCTTAGAAATCTGCCCCAAGGAGAAGACTCTGCTAACCAGAAGGCCAATGACCAAGAGCAGAAGAAGAGACAAAGGCACAGTGAATGTTACTGAAGACTTCCCTGCAAAGGAGCAAAACCCTATGCCAACCTCAGAGTTCACTGAGGAAGACATCGAGAAAATGGGGAACACAGAATATTAAGCACTTGTTATAAAGCTTCTTATCAGTAATGAGAAGCATGTGAAGCAGGAGTTCAAGAAATTTAAGGAATATGTCACACTGGAATGAATCAAATGAAAGCTGATACATCAGAAATGAAGAATACAGTAGAACACATTAAAAGTACAGTGGAGAGTCTCCAAAGTAGGATGAAGGAGGCAGAAGAAAGAATCTCAAAATTAGAAGAAATTTCCTGCCACCGGGGGAAAAAACAACAAAAAGTTGGAAGCAGAGGTGGGTCAGGTTAAAAAAAAAAAGTATTCAAGAACTGAAAGACACTATTAAAAGTCCAAATGTAAGAGTTATGGGAGTTCCCGAATGGGCAGGAAGAGAAACTGGGTTTAACAATGTATTTATGGAAGCAGTAAGGGAAATTTTTCCTCATCTGGAGAAAGAATTGGGAAACAAGATCCAGGAGGGACACAGAACTCCCAACAGGGTTGACCAAAAGCAGTCTTCACCAAGGCACATGATAATCAAGCTCTCTTTAATCTGACATAAGGAAAACATCCTTAAATGTGCACGTGAAAAAAAAAATCAGTTTACATATGTAAAGGAATGCCAAGTAAGCTCACAGGAGACCTCTTATAGGAAACTCTACAGGCCAGAAGAGATTGGAGTGACATATTCCAGATTCTAAAAGAAAAAAAAAATGTCGTCCAGGATAACATACGCAGCAAAGCTTTCCTTTTTCTTTGAAAATGGAATAAAATTCTTCCACAGTAAAGAAAAGTTAAAAGAATATTCCCCTTATATATCTGCCTCTTACAAACCTGCCCTACAAAGATACTTCAAGATGTTCTCTTGACAGAGAAAAAGAATAGCACCCACCAAAACCAAAGGCAAATGTGAAGAACATCTCAGTAAAGTAACAACAGAAGAATAAATCAATGAACAACCCTTTGGTAAAATGACAGGAGAAAAAAATTTTTTAACTAATGAATTTTTTAAAATAATCTTACTTAGTTGATTAGGGTACAAAGGGTCAAGGGTTACAGGAAAGTGGGTAATACCATTGTTTCCACGCTAATATTTTTTCCTCTGTATCATGGGTCAGGCTAGAAACAAAGGTAAAAGCCCCATCCATCCCAGGTCCCCGATGTGAGGTATGCTCCGAGGGTCCTGCTCAAGCAGTTTTGATAGTTCAACAGGTCTGAATTGCTGCCAATCTCACCATTTCAATCACGATGAAACCTGGCTGACAGTCTCAGAATCCACTGGCTGACAGTCTCTTCATGATTTGGGTTCTGAGATCAGCAGTTCAGTTGGAAGAGCTCCAAAAAAACTTCTTCTGAGATGATCCCAAGCCTGATTCTTGTATGAGTTTGCCAGTACAGGGTCTGGCACAGTCCATCACCCCAATCAGCTTATGCACATGCTGGTCATTGCAATTGCTGGGTCAGTTCTGTTTCCAGCCCTGTCTTCCACTTGAACCAATGGGTGTTGTAGTCCAGCTCGATCCTACCCACTTCATACTTGGTCCTCATGCAAACCAGTGGGAGCTGCAGCCTAGTTGGGGTGACTCCCCATAACCCCCACCAGATCTGCTCCCTACCCTGGTTCCCATGCATGCCAGTATGTACCGCAGGCTTGTTCAGTCTGTTCCACATCCCATTTAGCTCTCATACATGTCAATGGGCATTGAAGCCTAGTTCAACCCAACCAACCTACTATCCAGCCCACACACATACTGGCAGGTGCCTTTCTGTCTAGCCACCCCACCCCTGTCCTGGTTTTCATGTTCTCCAGTGGGAGTGGTAACCCACAAGGGAGGTGCCCACTAGCTCTTTACGAGGCCACTACAACTTCTGGATTATGCACTCTCCAGGTGGTTCTGGCATTTAACTTAACAGAGTTAGCCACCAATGCCAGCCTCTGCCATCTGATGATGTGGCACCCAAGGACAACAAAATTTACCACCTTGTGAAAAAAATGGGCGGAGGAAATGAACAGACATTTTTCAAAAGAAGAGATCCAAATGGCTAACAGACATATGAAAAGATGCTCAGGCTCCCTAGCCATCAGGAAGATACAAATGAAAACCACATTGAGGTACCACCTAACTCCAGTGAGATTTGCCTACATTCAGAATTCTACTAACAACATTTGCTGTTGTGAATGTGGGGAGAATGGTACCCTTCCTCACTACTGGTGGAAGTGCAGGCAGTACAACCACTATGGAAGAGCTATACTATAGTAATAATATGGGGGAACTCAGTGACAGAGCAGGGGATTAGGGAGCGAGTAAGGGAAATTCCAGGACTTATGGAACTGTATCATGAAATAATAATAATAATAATAATAGTAAAATTTTTAAAAATACACATACGTACATGGATTTTATGGCCCAGCATGGTGACCTAGTGGCTAAAGTCCTCACCTTGCACATTCTGGGATCCCATATGGGCGCCAGCTCTAATTCCAGTAGCTCTACTTCCCATCCAGCTCTCTGCTAGTGGCCTGGGAAAGCAGTAGAGGACAGCCCAAAGCCTTGGGACCCTGCACTCCTGTGGGAGACCCAGAACTCCTGGCTCCTGACTTTGGATTGGCTCATCTCAGGCCATGGCAGCCACTTAGACAGTGAATCAGCAGATGGATCTTCCTCCTTGTCTCTCCTCCTCTCTATATATCTGACTTTTCAATAAAAATAAAATAAATCTTAAAAAAAACCCACATTGATTTTAAAAACATATTTGGAGTGCATGCTCTATATTAGAATTTGCTTGTAAAATGAACCATAAAAACCAGATGTACTTTCTTGAAAATGTTGATTTAGTAAATAAAAAATAAGGTTTCTAATTGCAAAAATGAAAAAGTTGATGGGAAGTAGAATTAAAAGATAAGTTTATTTTAGGGTAAAATGTCTGAAATCCATACACACGAAAGGTTTTCAAAAAGTTCATGAAAATGGACATCATGAAAAAAACTGCACAGATTTCAAAACTTCCATGAAATATCCTCATATTATTACTACTTAAACACAAAATTGTGTTCATCCTTTCATTTTGCTTATTCTCAGGTATTTTAGCTCTAATATTCTGTTATAATGATTTTAATATATTTTAAGTTTTTTTTTCACATTAGAAGCATTCTCTTTATAAATCATTAATCCATCCTGATACGTAGTAATAAGAGCAAAATATTCCATAGGGACGAGGTGGGTTTTTTATCTGAAGAAATCAATCAAATATTGTTTAGTTATAGTAATCTGTGTTGGGATAATAAATAACCTATGTGGGGTTTTATATAAATCCAAGGTTATGACTCTTCATTCACTTGAATTTCAACTGCTTCTAAGCATAAGATAGCTGAGAAGTTGATTATGGAAAAATGGTGATTCTGATTCTCATTTCTAGCATCAGATCAGAGCAGTTATCGAAGAGAATCCCACTATGTCAATGAGATAAAGGACAAGTATGTTCATTAAGCTATGTTCACACCTTGCTGGATTATAAAATTAAAAAAATCTTAGTGTTCCTGATTCTCATTTAGTGTGTGACGAAAGATGTTATCTGAAGTGGTTGTGGCAAGATTCTGTTTCTTTTTTAATTGTATTTTTATTAAAGACTAATTTATTTTATGAGAAAGAGTTACAAAAAGCGAGGGAGAGACAGAGAGCTTCCATCCATTGGCCTACTCCACAAATGACCTCAACAGCCAAAGCTGGGCCAGTATGAAGCCAGGAGCCAGGAGCTTTTTTTGTGTCTCCCAGGTGGGCACAAAGACCTGACTTGGGCCATCTTCTGCTGCTTTTTCAGGCCCTAAAGCAGGGAACAACTGGAACATGAAACAGCTTCCATATGTGATGCTGGTGTCACAGGCAGGGGATTAGGCTGTTATGCCACTGGGCCAACCCCAGAATTTTGTTTTCACTCGTATTTCAGAAGCGTTGCCTACATGGAGAGACAGTGCTCATGGGCACTCGGAGATGACACTGCCTGGTCCCAGGAACTTCTCCAGTTCCCCTGTGTTGCTTAACAAGTGGAAACTTGAAGAGACAACATCTTCTGCTGGTAGTAAGGACTGAGACAAAGCCCACACAACTTCTTCATGGCATGGGCCACCCACCAGAGGTAACTTCAGTATAATCATTTTCCGTATTACAAGCAACTGTATGGAATTACTACGCCGTATGGGATGGGTATTCGGCATAGCAGTTAAAATGTAAGCTTATGTACTTATATCTCATATTAGAATGCCGGGGTTCAAGTCCACTCTGCATTAAGTTCTGTCTTTCTGCTATGCACCCTGGTTGGGGCAGCAGTCATGACTCAAGTATGTGAGTCTCTGACACCTGTGAGAAAGACCAGGCTTGAGTTTTGAGCTCCTGACTTTGGCCTGTCGCAGCCCCGACTGGTGTAGGCATTTAGTGATTGGGACAGGAAGGGGAGCGGAAAGCTTCTAAAATTAATTTAAGCTCCCCTCTTTCTTTAGTTAACCCTGTTTTATTTTTCCCATTCCAAATTACTTGTATTGTTTGAAAACCCATTATTTTTGCCTTTACTTTCCCTTTATGCCAACATAACAACTGTTTACTTTTGGCACCCCCTCAGTCTTTGGGTTTCTCTTCTAAGAGGCAAGAACCTGAGCTAGTCTACACTGACTGTGGGAAGCCATGCAGTTGGGTAGGATGGCATGGGTGTGTGATGAGCACCACTCCTCGGTTAGCAAGGCTATGAGGAGTTTCTGGCTGCGTGGCAAGGCCCAGCAGAATGTCTCTGGTCATCTCATTGCTGCCTCACCCCATTGTATGGACACTTGATCTCCTCTCTGATGTTTCATGGAATTCTCCTGAGGGTGTTGTTATTTTTTTGCTAATGTGAAATGATTCCTATACCTGGTATAACGCCTCAAACTGATCAATCATGTTATGATAAAAACATCTTTAGCAACATAAGGCAATGACACACAGCTAAAAGCATACAATAGTACAATTGAGCTCACAATGTCTCCAAACATCATGTTATGTGCCCACCTTTGTCCTGAAGCTTGCCCTAATATAAGTAATGTTTTCCTTAAGAAACAGCTTGATGATATCTTGGAACAGATGGTAGTCATGGAGGTGCAGAGTTTGTTTGCCATGCGCCTCGAACTGTTACAACACATGAAATGACGCATTTTGGTTTCTCACCATGGAAAGCAGAAAGTATATGGGGCATCTTCTAAAGGGAAACAAATGTGAATCCCCCCCCCCAAAAAATGGCTTAAAATTTCTACCTTATATTGGCACTCATATTTAAGGAAAGAAAACAGTTTATAAAAATAAAAAAAAGTTTATTGTAAAGGCCTTCTGTTTGTAGAATGGCTGAGTTGCCCTGATCCCTTTCACTGCCCTTTAACAAAAGAACAAAAAACAATTGAATCAGCACTAGGTGAAGGTGGTGGTAATTAATGCATGATTGATTATAAGATTTAATAAAGAATCTATGTTATATGCTTTTATAAATTCCTTTCATTTATGAGCTTTTCTTTTATTGCTATACTCTTGGTATTTTAAGTAACATTAGTTAGTTTGTGTTTAGTGAAAATTGATTTTGGATATAAGTAAATTACTTGTCACTATGTAACTGCATGTGCTGCCAACCATGGAGTTCCTGGCTTCAGCCAGGTCACTGCAGGTTTGAATGAGTAATGGCTTGCTGAAAATATTTTCTCTGAAGTAAAATAATAATAATGTTTTTTAGGATTGCTTTTGTAACCATTCTTTTATAATGAAGTAAAAATGAAACAATTAGATGTTGTGCAAAAGCTTGTGATGATTTGTGTATAAGGAAGGCAACTTTTCTGAATTGTCCATTAAGATC
>NW_024466794.1:0-28544 GCF_017591425.1 Ochotona curzoniae
AGATTTTTACAGAGAGGGTAGACAGGTCTTGCATCCACTGATTCACTCCCCAAATGGCTACAGTGGCTGATGATCTGAGCCAGTCCAAAGCCAGAGGAGCCTCCTCTAAACTCCCCACACAGGGACAGGGGCCCGAGCATAGGAGCCATCCTTTGCCATATTCAACAGGAAAGTGGGGCACCAGGGACAGGAACTGGCTCACATGTGGGATGCCAGCGCTGCGGCTGAGCCTGCCATGACACTGTGCCACTCCATTTTTGTGTGTTTAATGTAGAAGAGGAATTCTATTTCCAAAAAGCCATGATGGTTTTCCTAGGCTGAGTATTGTCAATTTCTGAGGCCGAAGCGCCACGTCTTCCTGCGCCCGCTGACCTGGAGGAGAAGGCTTGTATGCTGGAAAAAGGGGACACCAGCTGTTCTTCAGACTTTTTTGTGTATAAAAACTCCTGGTACATAAAATTTTCAAATTTTTTGCACCAATAGAAGGTTATATATTTTCCATTTTGGGAGAATATAAATGAAGTAAGTATTATAAAGTGAGTTGTTAAAAGGTAGATGTCATGAAGAAAAGAGTTGGGGAAAGTCTGTGTGTGTCAGAGTTAGCCTTACCATTGATAGAATAAAAATAATGAGAGAAATTGTGGAAACGTGTGACATAACGAATGTCTTTCCTCTTGTAGCTGGAACAGTCAGATGATTTCAGTTCGTGAAGCCAAAGCCATTCCGAGGCCTGACGGCATTGAGTGGAGAAACAAGTACATCTGTGTGGAAGGTAGAGCCTCCCTCCGGGCAGCCCCCAGCAGCCCCGGGTGTGGGTTGTGCCTTTCGGTGTTACATTAAGTGAAGAATCATCTCAAATTCTTTGGTTGTAAGAAACAGGCATGAGTTCAGGGAGTTGATATCCCTAATCGGAAGAGGTCCCACTTGTGACCCAGCATTCTGAGTCTCCCACGTGGAGAAGCTGGGTTTCTGCATTTCTCATACTTGTCATTGATTGAAACCTAAACTGGTGGTTTACAGGTGGAAGGGATGATCATCTTTACGGGATGATTTATATTCAGAAAATATAATTTTATATTCTGTGAAAAATACTAGCTTCATACAGACAATACTTGGGTTTTAAAAATTAAATGAACTGAACTTTTCTCTAACTTAGCAGATTTTTGAGACATTTTCTACCTTCTGAAATCAGTGGGTATTGACTTTGAGAGGCACAGTTGTTCTTGTCAAAGGAAGGGTTGAGAATCAGCTTTGAAAGAAAACATTAGTTTTAGCCTGTTGGATTATGTGCAACATCTTAAGAGTTTGTGGCTATGAAGTGCAATGGTTTGGTATCTTGTTTGCTAATCCTGTAGTGCGTGTATATTTTAGTTGATATATTTTAAATATTAACAGGGTTATAGATTGCTGTATATGATACCATCAGGAACAGGGACTGGCAGTGTGGCACAGCAGGTTGAGTCCCCGCACTTGCAGCACCGGACCAGAACGTGTGTTCCAGGTCTAGCCAGCTTCCTGCTGGTGCTCCTGAAAAGGCCTTGGAAACTGGCCCAAGTACTTGCAAGTTCTCTCGCTGACTTCCTGTTCCCTTTCCAATTAAAAAAAAAAAAAGGAAAAAAATGCACTGTTGTGATAACAAAATTTTTTAAAAAAATAGCCATTTTAGACAATGAACACTAAAGGGGATTTTTCTTAATCTGTGTTCATTTTTAATGTGCTTCTGGCATTATTCCAGTCATTCTGTCACTGTTGCCTTCAGACAGACCCACACAGCCACCCACCCTGACGCGTCTCTTCACTGTCACCTCTGATTCCCGTGTCCCCTTGTTTCTTTGGTTTTCATCTTGCGAGTGCACAGTGAGCAGGAGTGTGTGTGGACATGGAGCCACGCCACGTGACACCACTCGCTGTGTTTACTTGTGGTGTTCCCTACTTCCTGTCGTCCTGTTCACCTCCAAACCAGGCACTGCCCCTGCAACTCCTCGCACTGTCCTTCCTGTTCTCTCCTATTGACGCTCTGCTTGGAGGGGTGACTTCTCCTGCCGTTTAAATGAAAATTAAAACTACCTGTCAGTGATACTTGACATTAGCTACCACTCTTTAATATAATAGTTTTAAAAGACTTAAATGTTTATCTTATTTATTTGAAGGAGTTACAGTGAGAGGGGAGACAGATGGAGAGAAACAAAGAAATATTCAGTTCTCAAGTGGCTGTAGCAGCTGTACTTGGGCCAAGCTCAAGTTAGGAGCCAGAAGCTTCATCCTTCTCCTGCGTGAGTGACGAGCCCAAGCTGGACCGTCTCCTGCTGCTTTCCCAAGTGTATTAGCAAGGAGCTGAAATTGGAACAGCTATTTGTGCCGGCATTGCAGGCAACAGCTTGATTTCGTTGTGCCAAATGCTAGCCCCTCTTTTTGATGACTTTCCATTCTTACAGTTAATTTTTATTTTCTTGACCTCCTATGATTCCTCAAATGTGATAGCTCCTTTTAGAATTTAGACAATCTGTCTGTGCCAGTGACTTTTAGTCGTCTTGTCACTTGAATTCGCTCCACCGTACTAAACAGTCCGTAGTCATGTTAAACTTTGCTGTATGTTATCAGGCTTAATCGTATGAGGTCACTCTTTCTGCAGGCTGAAGAAGTGCCACAAAATGGTAATTTCATAGCTATTTAACAATTTCTTCCCATTGCAGAACCTTTTGATGGAACAAATACAGCAAGAGCTGTGCATGAAAAGCAGAAGTTTGACATGATCAAGGATCAATTCTTAAAGGTATCAGTGTGTCACAGTGACTGCAGAAGTGGTAGGGCACTAGTGGGCAGCCATTGCTGATGCATAGAGGCATGTATTGCTTGAATAAGGGATGCTTTTCCTTTAGATTCCTGGCTGCTTTCCTTCAGATAGCTTTTGCTTACTTGGTAAGCTTACTTCTCCCACCAAAAAATGCGTAAAATCAAATGGACTCTTTGCCTCCATAAATTATTAGGGGATTTATTTCAGCTTTAGAAGCTGATGGCTAACTTCTGCCTTTCTTCCCTGTACCTTAAATTTACAAGGAATTAGAGGCCAGTTTATTTTTATATTCTGAAATGTTAAAACTGTGCATGTGTGCGTGTGTGCACAGTGCCATCGTAGCATACAGTCTCCACCTTCAGGCTCCGACAGTCCCGGGCAGAGCTAACGACAGGTGAGATGAGTCCCAGGAGAGAAGGCTCCGAGGACTGTGAAGACCACGTAGAGCTTTTCATTGTCTAGATGTACAGGGGGACGTGTCATTGATACCTAAAGGATAGGCTTCTCAGTTTGTCAACTAGAATAGAATATTTATGCTGTATAGTTTCTTTCATTTTAAGCCAAAACCTAAATAGGAATAATTTTTGTGTAACGTTAAATTAAGAACTCGGAGCATTCTGTGTTGTTGTTCTTACTGATAAGTAAACAGGTGTGCTTCATTGTACAGTCGTCCAGTCTGTTGAACAGCTTAAGTGGAAATGAAATGACAGCGATTCTCAGGACCAAGAAGAGAGCCAGGGTTTTAGTTTGTGAACAAAAATTTCAGTTTCTTCTATTTTTTTTTTTTTTGGTATAAATTCCATTCATTTTTTTCTAAAGCATAGCTAATGTGCTTTTATTATAAATTTCTTCCCTCCTTCATAAATGTTTTGAATTTGAAAAGTTAGTAAAAGATACAAAATGATCAATCAGGTAATTGAAGACTTCTCCCTTAGCCTTTGAAATCCAGATGTTTGTTTTATATGTGAATAAGTGTTAATATTGTGAGTTGCATCTGTTTGTACCTCCTGTGTGCCCATTTGTTCATTAGAGAATTGAATACAGCAATACAGTTTTACAATAGCATTTTTTCCTCTGGGGACAAAAACAATCCTTGTGCTAACCAAAAGCTTGGGAAATAACCAAAAAGAAGAAAAAGTCTGCCACAATTTTACGACCTGGAGGGGAACTGTTATAACTTTTTTTTTTCAAGTCTCCTGTTTTTTTCTGCATCTATTGGATTGTAAGAAACCTTTCTGTCTCTCTTCCAGTCATGGCACAGATTGAAAAACAAGAGAGACTTGAACAGCATCCTCCCCCTGAGACACACTGTCCTGAAGAGATGACCGGCCTTTTGTTGCTGTCACCACGGGCAGTGAAGAGCCGGGGTCCTTCCCGCGCCTCGTGGGCCTCCATGGCTCCTTTGTGCTTGTGCTTTTCATTCTCATGTTTTATTTTTTAAAGGACATACTTAAATAAAGATTGCATATTTTATTATGACATTTCCTAATAAAGCCCTTTGATTTAAAATCTATTTTTGAAAATGTTTACATTGATGCTGATTAATATTATGGCATGGATATTCAGAAGACCAGATAAAATATATTTTGGGAAATGACCTGAACAGATTACAATTTTTGATGTAACTTCAGTTTGTTGTATCACATGCTAGTACTGACAGGAAGTGTGGACCTTTGGAGAAGGTTCAGTTGGTAAGTGCTAAAGTATAACAACCTCCAGGAAGTAGCTTGTCTGAATCTGTTCTGGTAAAGTAAGGACTTGGTCTGTGAACTCAGTTACTTAAAGCAGAATGGAATCTTTTCTTCAAAGATCATGAAATCCTGGGCTTGACTTGCTAGCATGGGCTGAGGCTTCGGGCGTCCCGTATCGTTTTGTTAGTACTTCACACGCGCCGGATGTGCCCGCTCGCAAGGTGGCTTTCAGTTCAGTGCTGAGACAGCGGGTGCTGCAGCTCTGTGAGCACTCACGCCTGCGGCAGCCAGAGCAGCAGCTCCAGATAGACGTTTGACAAGATGAGTTCTCCCGTGCTTTGGGGCAGTGCAGTGTGCACTTCCGCTCCACTTCCCATTGTCCTCCTCCTGGTTCCCTTTTCCCTGCGACATGAACAACAAAATAAAGATCAAAGTGAAGGTTATATCCTATTTGTAGTCTCAGATTTTGTTTTCTGTGTACAATTATAGGATTGTAATCTAAACTGGAATTTTTAGGCAGTAAGCCACTACAAAATGTTTAGATGAAACATAACAAAATTGTTATCAATTGAGAACTTAATGTTTGTTATAAAATACCTTTTTTAGTATTACTTTTCCATAAGAAGGAAGTAGTGGTGACTGTTAAAAAAAAAAAAAGCTACAGTGTTTATTAAGGTGGTTTTTGATTTGTGTAAATATCTGTAAATTTAAATGTAAAAAGTAATCTTGAAGCCAGTTTTAACTTTTTTCAAAAGGACTGTGTACAACTTTTAGACCTACTGTAGCACACTTTGTACCTCTAATGTATTTTTTGAAGACCAAATGCTAAAATTTTGCTTTTCTCTTGACTTGTAAAAGGTGCATATTTTCATTTTCTTTTAAGTTTAAATTTTTGTATGATAAGTGGAATAAAGTTTATATATGGAAATTGTGGAAGTGTTTTTTTTTTCTGTGCACTTCTTTTGAGATGAGATGGGAAAGTGGTTATCTTGAAGTAAGCTTAATCCAGTTATTGTGTTTGATTCAATATTTAAATCTAAATAGTTTTCATTAAAAAGTCAAAATATTTAAATAATATTGTTTGATGATTTGCATAGTACTGAGAATCTTGGTCTCAAGTTCTCTTGTGGTTCAGCCACATGAGCATCCTCAATGCTTTATTTCTCTGGAGTAGTTAGGGAAGAATTTCTACAAAGGTGAAAAATTTTTTTAAGGCTGCTGATATATAGCAACTTTAATATATTTAAGCTTTTTATATTAATTATTTTTCTTAGAAATTTGTTTAAAATTTATGATGTGTTGTGCAACTTATCAGACTCTAGAGAAAGTAAATCTGGTGGTGACTGGGTAGTCAGTCTGTAAACGGTGCTGGGTCTGCCCGGTAACCCTGTGCGACTCTCGGGGGTGGTGAGAGTGGGGCATGGCCTCTACAGCAGAGCCCCTCCCGTGCTCCTGGTTTCCCAGTCTTGAGGGGGCTCACCTTTGTCACTGCTTTCTAAAAACTGTTAATGTAACAGATAGATCATGAGGTAAACAAGCTTAAACCCAGGTCTAAGTGGACTGAAGCCCAAAATTTTGCTTCTTATCACAGACTAAGTAAGTTGAGGGGTGGGCTGTTAGGTATAAGAGAATTTAAAAACCAGTTAGCATTATTATTTTCAGTCTTAAGTTATTTAATCGTGTGGTGAACACTGGATTTCCATTTCCTCTGTTGTGCTTTCTATATTATCCATGTGTTCCTAAGCCAAACATGTACATTCGTGAGAGGCCCCAACCCGTAAGGACTGCGGGCCTTGAGCTCCTGGCCCTGCTCCCCATCCAGGGTCCACTAAGGCGGATGCTCCGAAGCAGTGTTTGCTCGTCGCGCTGTTGCTGCCTCTGTGGGAGACCTAGGTTGAGGCTCAGCTTCTGGCTTTAGCGTCTTGGGCCCTCAGCAGTGTGGGGCATTTGGGAAGTGAACCAACAATTGAGGATTTCTGTCTCTGGCTTTCAAGTAAGTAAATAACGAAACGTATGGCATGCACTGAAATTCTGGATTTTGGATTGGTTTGCGTCAAGACACTCGCAAATCTTGTAGACTTAAGTTTTTAGGAGTTTGAATTAAATGCAAGGAATATAGAAGGGCTGCTATTGAATTCGGAGTATACATGCTTATTTGGGTTGTTAGTGTTGAACCAAAGCCATTCTCTTGAAGCAAGGAAGCATCTTTACCTCAGCTTGTGGACACAATCCAGTCTGGCCCTGTGATTTGTGCTAGGTATTTGGCTAGTTTGAGGTTTGTGGAGTTTGGGAATGAGTCTACCTTGAGGGGGGAAAAGAAACAAGGTACTGAGGCACCTGGTGATCCTGAAAGCTGACAGGAAGCAGGTGAATAAAAATGGAGGAACCTCAGGCGGGATGAGCGGCACGTGGGAAAGCGTGGTGGAGTCTGGGCCCTCAGACCTCTCAGTCAAGGAGCGGACAGGTGGGGCGGGCGCGGCCAGGGAGCAATGGGGGCACGTCGTGGGCTGAGGGGAGGAGGCGGAGGTTAAACGCTAGCTTCCCAGGGGCCAGGGGAACGTGGGAGCCTTTGGACCCGGGGTCAGAAGTCAGCCTCGGGCTGCTGTGAAGACCACTCCTCCAGGTGCGAGCGCTGCACTCGCGTCCCCTGAGGGAGAGGACGTCCGGCTGACTGGCGGATGGAAGCGGCCCTTGCGCGACGCGGGGGTGAGGCGGCGCACCCCGGGACCGCGGCAGTGCCTCAGTTTCTTTCCCGGCTGCGAGGGCGCGCGACGTTGCTCCCCGCCAGGGTGCTTGGGGACGAGCTCGGCCGGGCCAAACTTTGAGACAACTTCTATTTAAAGTCGCGTGCTCCCCGCCCCCCCTCACGCCAGGAACCCGAGCCGCCGGCCGGGCCGGGCCGGGCAGAGGGCACGGTAGGCGCGGCGCGGACGGCTCCGACTCCGGCTCCGGCCCCGGCCCGGCCCGGGAAGGCGCGATGGCGACCAGCGACAGCACCTATGCCGACTACGGCGTCCTCGGCTCCGACGGGGACGAGGAGGCGGCCCGCGAGCTGGCGAGCGAGGAGGAAGAGGAGCTGGAAGACGAGGAGGACGGGACGGCGGCGGAGTCGGACGAGGAGCCGGGCGCCAGGTAGCAGGCGCGGCCGGGGACGGAGGGGTGTCCGCTCGGCGAGCCCCGGGGAGTCCTTTGCGCGTGGGCGCCCGAGAAGGAGTAGTGCGGCCTCCCCTGCGCCCCGGGCACGCGCTCGCGGTCCCGCCCAAGGGCTCAGAGGGGCTGGGCGCTGGCGTCCGCCCTGGGGCAGCCCTGACGGAGCCTGCCCCTTATGCCCAAGGCCAAGGGGACTCTGGTGTGGCACAGAGCCCCTCGACTTTTTGCGTGGGGAGGATGCCTGAGTTTGCGTAACGCCCATTCTTGAATAGCTGTTTCGGTTTGGGGTCTAGTCATCAGTGGGAAGTCGGGCTCCTCTGGCAACCCCTGCCCTGCCCCTCGCCGCCGCCACCTCCGTGGAAACGCTGGAAGGAGCACACCAGGAAGCCTCGCTCCCTCCTGGGCGCTCTGCCCCTCTTCACCGGCCTGGGGTTGTTTTTGTTCCCTGGGTCTGTATCCATCCTGGATGTGTCCTCCTTGACCGCCCTATCTCAGGAGAAAAGGAGGGACTCGCGCCAGATAAAAATCGCTGCTCTCTGTGGGAACAGCTAGGGAGAAATCTGGCTGCTCCGTGCGTTCAGCAGTGTGAGGAAGGACCAAGCTTTACGGGGGAAGCCAGAAGAGAGTGAGTGGAAGTGGAACTGCCCTGATGGACTGAGGCCGCGGTGGCCACCGCGGATGGAAGGTGCATAGAGCAAAAGCAGAGAAGGCACCTGCAGGACCTGGCAGTGTGCAGGGGACGTGGGGTTCCTGGGCATCCTGAGAAGGGCACATGGGTCAGTCCCGGCCTTTGCAGCCTCCTCCCCAGGTGGAATTCGGAATCCTCTTATGCTCACTCTTATGCTCACTTTCTCACCTCCCTCCACCCCCCCCCCCCAAATTACTCACAAGAGAACTGCAATAACTCATTTACACTGAAACGTGAATGACTGACAGCTCAGAGTGTTGCAGCACATTCCCTCAGATCAAGCAGTCTGGCTGGGCGCTGTGGTGGACGTCAGGGAAGGAGGCCTGAGTGACAAGGGACAGAGGCAGGGAGGGGGTCAAAGAGAGCAGGGACCATGGAGTCTTGACTTGATGCTGATCAGGATTTGAAAACAGATTGTGTTGCTAACAAGCTGGTCTGTGACCTACCTTACAGAGAACTGTTACCCTCACCCTCCTGTGTCATGGTCTCTGTTGGTGCTGGGAAGGCAGCGGTAGAGAGAAGGAGCTGCTGAGGGCTCAGGCCACAGTGCAGGCAGTGGAGAGGAGCTGGCAGCTGGGTCTGACCAGGAGCAGGCTGGCTGGAAGGTGTCCCAGGGGAACTGGGAGTCCCAGAGCCCAGCATGCTGCCAGGGTGCGGACTTGCCGGTGGTGATGGGTAAGTCTCCTCAAGGCAGCTGCCCAGAGCCGCTTGGATTTTCATCAGGTCATTTTCAGGCCATACAAAATTAGCTGAAACATTAGCCTGCTGTAGATTCACTAAGTTCTGGAGTCAGCCTGAGCCCTCCCAAGTGATTTTAAAGTGAGCCGGAGCTCAGGTGCTGGCCAGCCATGCCCTGAAGCCTCAGGTGTGCAGTTCCTTGAGTGTCTGCTGAGCAGTGGGAGGGAGCAGGGCTCTCTTCCTGTCCCCCCACAGGTGGCTGCTCCCAGCACAGTGCTCAGTGCTTGCACGGGAGCTCGCGTTCCTACCCTACTCCCTCCCACCTCTAGCCACACGTGTGAGGAGGTGGTGGCATGGTGGATGAGGAGAGGCGCCCTTCTCTGAAAGAGCCCAAGCCTGCCCAACCTGGAACATTCACTACGTCCTTCTGCCTGGAGCAGAGACTCTTCCTTACTGTCTTGGGGACAGCAGAGTAGCTCAGCTTAGCTTCTGCTTGGAGAAGCTGTCAGAGAGAAAGGAAGGACCCCATCACTTTTGGTGACAATGGGGACATCACCTGAGTGTGAAATGTTCTCCAGCGGCTGCATCACGACATGCAACAGCCTGCACAACAGTCACGCAGGGCTTGGCCACACCACAGACGATACGGGAGTCAGGCTGAACGTGCTCAGTGTTTTTCACCATGTGGTTCAGTTGTCAACCAGGAAACACAAGAGGTCGTGAGGGAAAGTTAGTAAGCAGTAAGAAGTCACCCTTAAGATGCGCAAAGGTTCGTGGTGGCTGCTCTCGGTGATGGGGCCATGGCAGGTGAAATGCTTCACGTGTGTCTGAACTTTGCAATTTTTGTGTAAGGGGAACGTAGTATGTTTTGTGATCAGAAAAACAAACAACACCTTAATTGCCAAACATTCAAGACTGCCGGAGTCCAGCTCCAGCTGAGTTCGGAGCTCGGGAAGGGTGCGTGGAGTCGGCGATAAAGAAAGACACAGACACAGACGTTTGGTGCGTTCTCACAACAGCTCAGGAAAAAACTGTCCTTTTTATTTACTCAAAACCCTTCTCAAGCTTCTGCACAAACGTTTGATTTTTTATCTTTTACTTTAGAACTAAGACAGCATGCACAGATGTTCAATTAATTTTTACTTCATGGTCAACCAGGTGCTCTTAAAGATAATTCTGTAAGTTACTATAATCAGTTTCTTTAAAGCAAGCCGTTATTCATTCTTCAGAAGTGACCACTAGGTGATAGTCAGAACTCCAAGGCCAAGGCACAGATGGTTACCTACTAATTAGTAAAACATTCTTACTACATTTTATTTTCACAACTTTATCTATCACATAATGGGAGAAATACATCAAAAGAGAAAAAATATAAGGATCTAAGACAAAAAGTTTCAAACATTAAATCCCCCTACGACTGCAGGCTCTACCGCCTCATAAGCAATCAAACAATAATCAAAAGTATATCTCTGTGATGTTAATAGAATCATCCTATATTTCCTCTAGTTAAAAGATTATGAAAGCAGCTAAAGCAGCTACATTTTCTATGCTCTAAAGAGTTGCAAGGACAGGTTAACCTTTAAGGTCACAGCAACTATATTTTTGCCATAGCAGTTTCAGCTCTTACTCCCATCACTTCCATTAGTTTGTAAGATTCTTGTTAAGCCGTTTCCCAGAAGGCATGCTATATGTCTGGGCCCGATTTCAGGGCAATGGGTAGGCACACAATAAGGTGTCCAGAAATGGCATGGGTTTAATTGTACTCCTGTGCGCAGTTAAAGGCCCACTCACTAAGACATTATCAATAACATTAACTCTTAAGCTCACAGTAGTTGCCAAAGCCATCTCACAGGGGCAAACAATGCCTCAATAGATTACAGAATTCTTAGTGGGATACTTGAGTGTCCATGCAAACAGGGGGTGAGACTGCGTCAAGGTGGTCAGAGAGAAATTGCCGGGCCCTGCCAAACAGCTGGAAGCTCCCCAGGCCCTGCCAAGCAGGGAGCTGTTCTCTTCACACCTTCGTGTCATCCATACCTACTGCACGGACCCCAGCATTTCCCCCTTTTTTATTATTAAGTTGAAGGATGCGCAGTTCTCTGCGAGTGGCTTGAATCATGGAGCTCAAACGTCGGAAGATGACTGGGCCAAGAAACAACACAAAAAGGAGAACAATTAGTGTGATTCCCAAATTAATAAAGAATGAAGAAATGGTCTTATCAGAAATAAAAGATGAAAGAGATTGTAAAAATTGATTAGCAATGCCTCCCGCAGAAAGGGCCTGAAGATGAGAGTGAGAGATGGCAGAAATCTGGGCATGTAATTCCTGGATGCTAAGAGTAGTAGAAGTACTATTCCATACACCTTGGAGATGAGTTTTAACATCATTCCAAGAAACATGTGAGTCATTATAAGGGAGAGGAGTGACAGAGATCCATTTATAAATACTGTGGCAAGTGGCACCAAATCTGGTTTTTAAGTGTTGAATTTCATTGCCAATATAAATCACTGCCTCTTCTAATGCATTAATCTTAGCCTCTAAATCTTTATCAATACTTTCCTGGGTAAATAGGGCAAGGCTAACATTACGAGAAAGAGTATTAACATGATGAGCTGTATGAACTTGTTGTGTCAGGGCAGTCGCTGAAGCTGCAAGAGATCCAATAAGGGTAATAAAGGCAGTGAGACCTAAAAATAAGGAAACCACAAAGCGTTTAGGACGGGATAAAGCTGTAGAAATTGATTCCAATGCATAAAGAGCAGCATCATCATACCATGGCTCAGTCAAATTTACAGGTAACATCACATATGAGGGCCTTCTTAAGATAACAAAAGTACCAGGTGTCAGGGAAGAATTAAGACAATTAGTAACAATACACTTAGTACAAATTACAGTGTATATAGAGCCATTTCGGGTAATGGAGAGGGAACCTAAGGGTCCTTCTGTGAGGACAAGGAAAGGGGAAGGAAGACAAGCACGTACATTTTTGGAAACTGGTGATTTAAAGGGGCGTCGAAAAATGACTGAATCTGTTGCTGCAAATAATTTATAAAGATGAGGCTGAGGAATAGAGTTGTTAGAGGGAAGAAGTGAAAAAATAGGAGTTACCCATCCAGGGTTATACCAGTGATTGAGGACTGTGGAGGCTGGAATAAAGTTATTAGACCAATTAAAATGGTTTGCCAAAGAATTAAAATATGGAAGGAAGTTATCATGAGGAGTGGAGGTGGACCATTCATATACAAGGTTGGTGTCATTAGGTACCTGAAAAGAAACAGTTTTGTCAGGAAATACACACTGATACCAGGTTGGGTATCCTGTGTAGGGATTAATATGGTCCCAGGCATGAGGAAGGTTGGCAGGAGGTTGACAAGCTGCAATAGATGAAGGGGCAGAAACAGAAGGGTGAGCTTTAGCACCTTTAGGTCTCGGAGAATCTGTAATGGAAGCAAAACTAAGAATCCAAAGTAGTTGTTTTTGTTGCCAGGAACCTAAGTGACCTGAGGGTTTTGGCGGTTGATTAGGGTTAGGGGAGTCTGTAACGACAAATCGACGAGTTAAAGTAACACAGCCAGGGATAGGAAGGACACCTGGGGATGAAAAGCAAATAGGTAAAGCATCTGCATGCCCATGGTAATCAAAGGGTTGGGAAATCTTGTAAGTAACAAAGGAGTCTTGACTGCCTCCCATAAGGGAGGAGTCAGAAGTAAATACCTTAATCTCCTGATAATTCCATGTGGTTGGATGGAGTAAAGGAGGGTCAGGAATATAGGCCCAATATTGTTGGGCAGTGGTCATGGGTAGGAAACCCACCTGAACTGTAAGGATGGCAAGCATGGCGACAAACAAATTATCAGGAGTACAAGGGCGCTGCTGAGAAATCACCAGCCGTTGGGCTGAAGAGGTTAGGGCTTTGACCTGGCCCCAAGTAGGAGGAGAGACTCGGCGTGTAGAGGCTGCTCGTGGATGTGAGATAAGGGGAGGTTGAAGCTGTAAACCGGACATGAGGACCGGGAGGAATTCTTCAGTGGCTGACAAATCAGGCTTCTTAGGCACACTGCTCTCAGGAGAAGATGACTCAGGTGGGCGTCTCTCAGGTGTCTGAGGTGGAGGTGTTGGCAGGAGTGACGGTGGGTGACGTCTCTTGCGGGACCGAAGCCTTGATTGTGGTCGAGGAGGATGCCCCGGGAGTTGAGGAAGGTTGGACATGATGTCTAATTAGTCGATCTGGAATCCAAATTGGCGAGTCTGAGTCCTGTGGGAAAACACAAGCATATCCTCTTCCGGAAGTTAGAAGGAAATCAGGTCCTTTCCATTGACCCGTGAGGACATCTTTCCATTTCACCAGAGGCTTAGGGGAGGATCCAATGTGAGAACAATGTCGAGAGAATGAGCTTTCACCATTCTGATCCAAATTAAGATGGTTAAGCACAAATAAGGCATGATTTAAAATATATTGAGGTGATGAATGTTTGAATTCACCCTGCTGTAATTTGGATATTTGAGTTTTTAAAATCTGGTTAGAACGCTCAACTATAGCTTGACCTTGGGGGTTATAAGGAATTCCAGTGGAGTGAGAAATAGAGAACATAGAACAGAATGATTGAAATGCCTTAGAAGTATATGCTGGAGCATTGTCTGTCTTTATAGCTTTAGGACAACCAAGTACTGCAAAGCAAGCACATAAATGTTGTGTAACATCTTTAACTGCTTCCCCAGTTCGAGCCGTAGCCCAAATTACATGTGAAAAGGTATCAACAACAACATGCACATATGCCACTCGTCCAAAGCTGGCAATGTGGGTTACATCCATTTGCCATAAATCATTAGGCCGTAAACCTCTAGGGTTAACTCCCATCTTAGGGGCGGAATGCACCTCAGGACAGATCGCACATTCCCGCACAATAGCTCGAGCCGCCTCGCGGGGGAGACGAAACTGGAATCTAAGTGCAGTAGCATTTTGATGATGAAGAGCATGATTCTCTTTTGCAGCCTGAACAGTACCCACTAGAGTTTTAGTTAGAGAGTCGGCGAGTGCATTGCTCTCATGCATCGGTCCGGGCAGATTAGAATGTGCTCTCACATGTCCGACAAAAAAAGGCAAGTTCCTAAGATAAATTAGATCCTGCAGCTGGGTAAGCAAGGCAATGATAGCAGTGTGGCTGCCAGTTAAAGGAGTAGTCTCTATATGTGGGAAAAGAGTGGCAATATAAGATGAATCTGTATAAAGGTTAAAAGCAACATCCTTTAAACGTTTAAATGCCTCAATAACAGCACAGAGTTCCACTCTCTGGGCTGATTTCTCCTCTGTCTTAAAGGAAAATTTTTGGGAATCTATAATTAAGGAAGCCATTCCATTTGATGATCCATCTGTAAAGACTAAAGAAGCAGGTTGAGGCACAGGAGTTGAGGAACAAGTTTTTTGAAATATAACAGGATGGTTTTTAATAAAATGTAAAAGAGGATTTTTGGGTAAATGATGTGAAATTTTACCCACAAAGGTTAAGAGTGCAATTTGCCATGTCTCATCCTCTGATATTAAGTAAGTAAGCTGTTCAGAGCTGTAAGGAATAATTATTTCATCTACATCTTTACCAAACAGTTCCTTACTCCTATAACGTCCTTTTGTGATTAAGGTAGAAATCAAAACACAGTAAGGAGTAATAACCTTTTTATGCATGGAAGGGAGGTGTAGCCATTCTAAAGGCCCTTGTTGCCACAAGCATCCAGTTGGGGTATGAACAGTGGGTAGAATAATTAACTGCCAAGGGAGGTTATAGTCAATTCTAAGAACTCTGTTTTGAGATAATTTAGATTCAAACAACTGTAATGCCTTCTTTGCCTCATCTGTCAGTAATCGTGGAGACCGTGGGTTAGAGTCTCCTCTTAATATATTAAACAAAGGCTGAAGGTCAGCAGTAGTTAATCTTAAATAGGGACGTAACCAGTTTATATCTCCCAAAAGTTTTTGAAAATCATTAAGAGTTGTTAAATTATCCATCCTGAGCTGTAAAGTTTGGGGTGAAACAAAATCAGAATGTATTTGTCGTCCTAAAAAATTATAAGGAGGTTGTACTTGAATTTTTTCAGGAGCTATTATCAAGCCATGATTAGTCAAAACTTCGATTAATTGAGTAAGGGCTGTTTGTAGAAAAGCTCTGTCCCTGTGAGAAATTAATATATCATCCATATAGTGAATAACATAAATTGTTGGAAATTTTTCCCTAAACTCCTGTAAGGCTAAATCCACAAATTTTTGACACAAGGTAGGACTGTTTTTCATACCTTGGGGCAAAACTTTCCATTGAAATCGTTGAAAAGGCCGTTTTAAATTAGTGGAAGGCAGGCTAAAAGCAAATTTAGGCCTATCATTTGGGTGCAGAGGAATGGTAAAAAAACAGTCTTGTAAATCTACAACAATGATATTATCTCCCCTTGGAACAGCAACAGGGGAGGGCAATCCTGGCTGAAGAGCTCCCATGGGCTCCATAACAGCATTAACTTTCCTTAAATCCTGAAGTAATCTCCATTTTCCTGATTTTTTCTTAATGACAAAAATTGGAGTATTCCAAGGACTAGTAGAAGGTTCTAAATGTCCTAATAAAAGTTGTTCATTGATTAACTGAGATGCTGCCTGTAATTTTTCTGAGGTTAGGGGCCACTGCTCTACCCACACAGGCGTAGAGGAGGTCCATATTATAGGGTCTGCTGTTATTTGGACAGTGGCCCCGATAAAAAATCCTGATATCCTAAGCCTGCTTTGTCATGCTTTGGTCGGATGGAGACAGGACATGTCCTTCCCTGCAGAGACTTACCCAGGCCTCTGTCAGGATGGAAACCCATCTGTAGCATTTGTGAGGTTACAAGTTCATTAGGACTCACCAGTAAAAGGCCCATTTGTGCCATGACATCCCTTCCCCACAAGGAGATGGGGAGAGACGGCACAACGTAAGGAGTAAAGGTTCCTTGCTGCTCCCCATCTGACCAAGGCAGGACTTGAGAACTTTTAGCTACATTAGAGGCATGACCAAGCCCCACAAGATGTGAAGGAGTCATCTGAGTAGGCCAGGAAGAAGGCCAATCTTTCCCAGCTATGCAAGATACATCAGCTCCTGTGTCCATCAGTCCAAGAAACTTTCTCCCTTGAATTTCTAATACTTTAGTAGGTCGCTGAGTCTGAATTTCCTGAACCCAAAAAGCTGCATTACTGGAGCCAAATGCATTTTTACCTCGAGGGGTCTGGGAAGCTGAGCTGCCCATGTTAAAATAAGGCATAATAATTAACTGAGCAATTCTTTGACCAGGGTGGATGACAACAGTTTTTGTTGGTGGCCCTATCATAACCTGAATTTCACCAGAATAGTCAGCATCCACCACCCCAGGAATAACTTGGATTCCTTGTAGAGAGGTGGAGCTTCTCCCTAAAATAAGTCCCATAGTGCCTACTGGTAAAGGTCCAAAAACTCCGGTGGCCAGGCAAACAACTGGCGAGTCAGGGGTTAATATTGCTGAGGTGGAGGAGCTGAGGTCCAGTCCTGCACTGCCTGGGGTGGCACGCTGGAGGTCTGAGACCCGCTTGGCTGCAGGAAAGGGTTGACTGAAGCTTGTAGTGTCCCCATTATTTGGGGGGCCCGGGACTGGGCCCGCCTCCCGTTTCCCTGCATCTGAGCTTGGACAGGCTGATTACTCAAATTAAATTGGCTTTGAGGCAATAAAACAGTCCCATTCTTGTGAAGTTTAGATCGACAATCCTTCTGCCAATGAAATCCTTTCTCACATCGTGGACAGACAGTGTGAGGAGGATTTATATTAGGTTTAGGATTGTCCACATAAGTTTTTTCCTGTCTAGAATTCTGAGACAAATTTCTGGTGGGACAGCTGTGGCTAAAATGTCCAACTCCGCCACAGGAATAACAATTGTTTCTTTTTTGATTTCCTTGATTACTTCTCATGTTCTTTAAAACGTGAGTAGCAGTTTGACCTTGAAGAGCTGCAGCAATAGTTAACCCTTGCATGTAAGTTGGAGTTACCTCAGCACAAGCTCTAACATAGTCTGACAAATCTCCTGTCCTTCTCACTGGCTGAATTAAGGTCTGGCAAGTTGGAGTAGCATTCTCAAAAGCTAGCTGTTTAACTATGAGATCTGTAGCTGTATTGTTAATTACTGTCCTGCTCACTGCTTCAGTAAGTCGAGCTACAAAATCTTCAAAAGGCTCCTCAGGCTTCTGCTTAACATTTACAAAACCTGAAGACTTTTGATCTGGAGATGGCAGGCGTTTCCATGCTCCTAGTGCCAGGGAGGAGATAAGCTGTAATGTCTCCTTAGGCAGAGTAAGTTGTTCTGAAACGCCAAGATGAGTGCCCTGTCCTAAAAGCATGTCTAAGGTAAGAGACTTGCCACGCCTCACAGATCCATGAGACTTTACTTCTGCTTTAGCTAATTCCTCATATTCCATTTTCCACAAAAGGAAGTTTCCTCCTGTGAGGCAAGCCTTAGCAACCTGAAACCAATCATATGGAGTCATCCACTTTGCTGCTAGTCCCTCCACCATTGTCATAGTGTACGGGGAGTTTGGCCCGTAGTCAGAGACAGCATGCTTTAGTTCTTTAATAAGCTTATAAGGCAACGGCTCCCATTCAGGTTCATCCCATTCATAAATAACAGGAAAACAGAAAAAATCACCTTCCTTATGCGCCTGCTGTATTGCTCCTCTAAAGCCGACCTTTGCTGGGTCTGGTCTAGCTGGTAAGGGCTCAAACTGCTTAGCAAAACACCTTGAAGGTTTATCATCAACAGCAGGAGACCACCCATCATGTAATTCAACTGTCTGCCCTTTTTCATATACTTCAACTGTTTGCCCTTTTTTACAATCCTTAACTCCTGGTCTAGATGTTTCTGGTTTTAAAAGATCTTCTTCCTCATCTGATAAGCCTTCCTGATCATTTTTACAATAATTTACCTTATCTTCAAGACGGACACTTTCCATAGAGCCATAAGTGGAACCTGAGCGTCCCTTTTTACGATTAATCAAGGGAGTGTGTTCCATAGGTGGAGCAGTCGGGGAGGACGGGGCATAAGCATCTTTCCCCGTATCTAGTGTTTGTCTCAATACTGTCCAAATAGCATAGGTTGAGGAAGGCATGTCAGCCCCCCCGTGGCTCTGATACCACTTCTTGATGTCATTCCCTACCTGATCCCAAGTTTGTAAATCTAAAGTTCCCTCCTCTGGGAACCAAGGACTAATTGTCCGTATAAACTGCAAAAATGCTGAAAGCTCTTTTTTACTAACCTTAATGCCTCTCTTTTGTAAAGTATGCTTAATAATATCAGCGTACAGGCTTCTGTCACTGGATGCACTCTGTCCCATTTTAACTCTATAGTAACAGAGGGTACAAAACTTCTCAAGAAATGTTCTGACTATTCACCCCTCCTAACCTGACCTTCTGTCAGGGGGCCTGCAGCACCCTGGGTGAAGTCCTATCCACGCCGCAAAGAACAAGAGAGAAAAGACTTACCTTCGTCGAGCCCTCACGTTGGGCGCCACTTGCCGGAGTCCAGCTCCAGCTGAGTTCGGAGCTCGGGAAGGGTGCGTGGAGTCGGCGATAAAGAAAGACACAGACACAGACGTTTGGTGCGTTCTCACAACAGCTCAGGAAAAAACTGTCCTTTTTATTTACTCAAAACCCTTCTCAAGCTTCTGCACAAACGTTTGATTTTTTATCTTTTACTTTAGAACTAAGACAGCATGCACAGATGTTCAATTAATTTTTACTTCATGGTCAACCAGGTGCTCTTAAAGATAATTCTGTAAGTTACTATAATCAGTTTCTTTAAAGCAAGCCGTTATTCATTCTTCAGAAGTGACCACTAGGTGATAGTCAGAACTCCAAGGCCAAGGCACAGATGGTTACCTACTAATTAGTAAAACATTCTTACTACATTTTATTTTCACAACTTTATCTATCACATAATGGGAGAAATACATCAAAAGAGAAAAAATATAAGGATCTAAGACAAAAAGTTTCAAACATTAAATCCCCCTACGACTGCAGGCTCTACCGCCTCATAAGCAATCAAACAATAATCAAAAGTATATCTCTGTGATGTTAATAGAATCATCCTATATTTCCTCTAGTTAAAAGATTATGAAAGCAGCTAAAGCAGCTACATTTTCTATGCTCTAAAGAGTTGCAAGGACAGGTTAACCTTTAAGGTCACAGCAACTATATTTTTGCCATAGCAGTTTCAGCTCTTACTCCCATCACTTCCATTAGTTTGTAAGATTCTTGTTAAGCCGTTTCCCAGAAGGCATGCTATATGTCTGGGCCCGATTTCAGGGCAATGGGTAGGCACACAATAAGGTGTCCAGAAATGGCATGGGTTTAATTGTACTCCTGTGCGCAGTTAAAGGCCCACTCACTAAGACATTATCAATAACATTAACTCTTAAGCTCACAGTAGTTGCCAAAGCCATCTCACAGGGGCAAACAATGCCTCAATAGATTACAGAATTCTTAGTGGGATACTTGAGTGTCCATGCAAACAGGGGGTGAGACTGCGTCAAGGTGGTCAGAGAGAAATCGCCGGGCCCTGCCAAACAGCTGGAAGCTCCCCAGGCCCTGCCAAGCAGGGAGCTGTTCTCTTCACACCTTCGTGTCATCCATACCTACTGCACGGACCCCAGCACAAGACAAAAAGTAACGTGATGGTAACCCTTTTCTTTACATGTCCACATACAATAGAGTCATATGTGGCTCTCTGGGCTGAGGAAAAACCCTGCAATCGTGACGTGCCCCGACAGTGCCCTCTGTTGGGTCAGCGTGCTTGCTGTTGGGGATGCCGCCCAGTGCTGCAGCTCTGACCTGCAGCCTCAGAGGCGTGGGTGTGGAGCCTGTTGGCCTGTGTGTCACGGGTCACTCCTCTGTAGAATGGTAGCTACTGTAGCAGAGTGTTACAGGTGAAAATAACATGAATGTGTGTGGGCTTGCCTGGCTCTCAGCCTCTTTTCCTGGGTAGTTCTTGCACTCCCTCGGCTCAGTCCTCCCTTGCAGCAGGGGCTGCCTCCTGTCTGTCCTTCACTAGCCATTGTAGAGATCAGTTCTCATTGGAAGTCTCTGTGGCTGGGTCTGTTGACCAAGGCCTCAGCATTGCTGGGCTGCCTGCTGTTGCCATGGACCACGTAAGGTGCTGGGCTGCTTGCTGTTGCCATGGACCATGTAAGGTGCCAGGCTGCACAGATGCCTAAGGGTGCATCCTTGCCCTCCGGGTTCAGATTCCAAGGGGAGCAGCAGGCAGGCCCAATTGTGAGATTAAGGAAGAAAAGCAAAGCTGGGTTGAGCGCTATGGATGTGGGAGAAGGTTTGAGAACCCCCCTACCTGGATGGGCTGGGAAAGCTTTACTGTGGGAACAGGTTTTGTGTCACAGCAAAATGCAGTTTCTGAACGTGCACAGGGTTTTCCATGTCGCTCAAACTTCACGCAAGGTCATTTGTGAATGGTGGATGTGTAAACCCACCAGCGTTTTTGGTCCACCTCTTTCCAACCAATGCCACAGACTCAGAAATGGACATCACGGTCCAATTAGCTCCCAGACCCCAGTGTCTTAACTCAGGCTGATGTTCATTTGTTCCTTCCACCAGCAGATACTTGTTCTACTGCTTGCCATGTGCCCAACACTTCTTTGGCACAAGGTAAGGGGCTGTGAATGCAGGCCCTGACCTCCGGAAGTAGACAGATCGATACATCGACTGTGGAACCAGTCGGGTAGGCAGTGATGTGAAGACACGTGCCGTGTGGTTTGTCTGAGGAGGTGACATCTGAGCAGGAGCTGGAGGTATCCGTATTCTAGGCAAAGGTGGCAGGTACAAGGACTGAGGCAGAAGCGTATGGCTGACAGGAGGCAGGTGGTGGCAGGGCAGGCAGAGAGGCCACTGAGTGAGTTGCCAGCAGGCCAGCAGGACTGAGAGTTTTACTGAGTCACTCGAAAGCCTTGTTCCGTCTGCTGTACCCTAGGGGAGTTAAACAACAACGGACAGGTGACGACTGCGGTGTTCCTGTTGGTGACAGACATGTCCTTGCCTGTGCTACTGGTCTTGTGTTTGTTGAGTGGCTGCCATGCACTGGGCACTGCGCTGAGTGTTTTAGACTTGTGGCAACCCCCAGGCCAAGAAAGGCAAGCCGACGTGCTGCTGGCATGCTGGGTCTTTTGGCGTAGACTCGCAATGCCCACTCTTTCTGCTGTTCCCACACAGAGACCCTGCTGCCATTTTCTTTCAGATCGTTCTTGGCCAATTTTAATGTCTCCATTTTAGCATAGAGGATTTTTGTTGCAACAGGACCCAAAGCTCAGGTGTCAGTTGAATTTCACCAGTGCCCACACGGACCAGGCTATCTAAGTTGACAAAGTGGCTGGCGACCTTCATGCTGAACCAGCAGGGACGGACCTCTGGCAGGTGAAGGGGTCTGTGGAAGGTTGCTGTGGTCAGCACAGAGCACTCTGCCTCCTCGCAGCTATTTTTATGAGGTCGGCCAGTGCTGTGGTCACCTGGGTGTTTGCACAAGTGTGTTATTTGAGCCAGCCCCCTTCTGAGGTCAGTGGAAAGAGCTGGGAAGGGAGGGCACAGTGCAGGATGCCAAGGCTGAGTGGGGAGGGAGATAAAGCCAGGGCACTTGGAGCCAGACACTCCAGAGCTATTTAAGTGCTGCTGTGTGGATGTTACATGCCCTTGGTAAGCCTTTGATACAGCAGGAGCCACGGTTATTGCTTGTCCTTTAAAACAGCAGATCTGAAATGTAGGACGCACTGATGAAATTCAACAGATTTTTGTATACATGACCCGGATGTTCTGAACACAGCCATTCAGAAGTTAGAAACAAATCCTTTGTCATGCTAAGAGAACTTGAGGGGGAGAGAAAACTTGGAGAACAAGGTTTAGGCAGAGAAGAGAAGGCATGTATTTTGCTCATGAAAATTATCCTTTGTTTAATAAAAACCATCTTTGAATCAATTCAGTTTTATCTGATAGAAATGCAGGGTAAGCTACATACATAATTTTTTTTAAAGATCTATTTATTTTTATTGCAAAGTCAGATATACAGAGAGGAGGAAAGACAGAGAAGAAGGTCTTCCATCCGATGGTTCACTCCCCAAGCGACTGCAACAGCTGGAGTTGAGCCAGTCTGAAGCCAGGAGCCAGGAACCTCTTCGGGGTCTCCCATGTGGGTGCAGGGTCCCAAGGCTTTGGGCCGTCCTCGACTGCTTTCCCAGGTCATAGGCAGGGAACTGGATAGGAAGCGGGGCTGCCAGTGTTAAGACCGGCAGCCAAATGGGATCCTGGTGCTTTCAAGGTGAGGACTTTAGCTGCTACACTATCATGCTAGGTCCTACATATGTAATTTTAGCTCTTCTAGTAGCCAAGTTAAAAAAAAATAAAAGAAACAGGTGACACTAATTTTAATCATCCAATTGTTTAGCCTAAACCCAAAGTACTACCATTTCAGCATGTAATCCATGCAAACATTATCAATGAGATATTCTACATTATCTGTACTAAGTTTTTGAAATTTGGCATGTATTCAACACTGTTTACACATTGCAGTTCACCTTTTCCAGCCTCACCCCTAGTCTCCCGTAGCTAAGGGTTACCATATTGGGCAATACAGTCAGTCTAGTAATACCTAGAAAGTTGTTGGCTTCATTGGGATTCGCAGAGCACCTCTATTGGTAATGAGTTCCACTGCCAGGCCCTGTGCTGGGTGCCAGGGACATAAAGATGAGCGGTGGCATGGCTATTGCTCCAAGGAGCTTGCCAACACAGAGGTCATTGACAGGCAGTGGGAAGGGACCCTCCTGCAGTGGGAATGGGCACAGTGAGTGATACTGTAGCTGGGCAGACCCAGGCTCTAGGCTCCCATTCCTGGTTCTAGCTCTGGCACTGCTCGTGGCTGCTCTGAGGTCATCCAGACCCATGCTGCACTTTTCCAGGGTTGCAATGGTTTGCTTGTTGAGCAAGAGAAGGAAGTCGGTGACAACACAATGCATGCGTGAGTGAGTGCCTGACCCTCTGACTGCTAAGGAAGCCATTTCAGCTGTCGTGTTAGATCAGGTAGGCTTTTGCTAGTTGTTGGTATTGGCTGGGGGCTGACAATGCCCAGAGTCTCTGGAAATACAGTAGCCCAGAGGGGACAGCGATAAGTACGGGAGGATTGTTCAATTACAGAGTGTGCACTCCCCATTCCGGCCTTGGGTGACATGTCAGGAAGCTTCCCTGGAGACTGGCCCTGGAGCCAGGTCATGGATAGGAGTGTCAGATTAGGCCTTGCTTTGCGTCCAGAGAAAAGCCCTCTGCTAAGACAACCGGAGCAGACAGCTCTAGAATTCCACCCCAATCTGATAAACTCCATGCTATGTGGGAGGCTTGACTGCTGCTGCCGTCAGGCGGCCCGACGCTGGGTGCCCAAGTCCTGGCTCTGAGCTGTGACCTGAAGAAAACCCACATGTGTGCTGGAAGTTTGCAGCCACTGCTGTATACCATCAGTGCAGGCGGTTTGTATTTGTCAACTTAAGAACAAACCTGCACCTCCGACCAGCTGCCAACATTTGAAATTGGGGCATATGTTGTGGTGCATCTGGATTAGCTACCACCTGTGGTGCTAGCAACCTGTAGGAGTGCTGGTTTGACTCCTAGCTGCTCTACTTCCCATCCAGTTCCCTGCTAGTGTGCTTAGTTAGGAAAACAGTGGAAGTTAGCCTGTTTGGGCCCCTGCTACCCATGTGGGAAACCCAGATGGACTTCCAGGCTCCTGACTGCAACTTGCTCAGTTCTAGCCATGACAACCATTTGGGTAGTAAGCCAGTGCATGGAAGATCAGTCTGTCTCTCCAGCTCTCTGTGTCTCTGCCTCTCAAACAAATAAAAATAGCTAAGTAAGGTAAATATTTTTTAAATAGGTGAAGTTCCTTATCTTTAGGGTTGAGCTCTGGGGAGGGTAGGCAGAGCTGTCATGGCTTCCTCGTGTCCCCTGGGATTCGTGTGCCAATAGGGCATTGTTTGGGGATAGCATAGTCCTGACGGGTGGACTGATGTCACTATTGGGGGACCGGGCTCATCCATGCCAGTCCTCTTGCTCACCTTCTGCTGTGTTAGGACCTAGCAGGGAGAGCCTCAACAAGCTGTAACCCCCAGAGCTGAGGCAGGACATGGTGCCTGCCTGTGCGGCACAGCTCGGTCATAGCACAAGCACTTCAGTGACACAAATGCAACTGTGAAATAAATGAATCCCCAGTGGGAAATAGGGGGGAGGGCCCACTCAGACTCCGACCCTTAAAGACACAGTCCCTGAAGCTTCCTTGATCCTTCTCCTGGGATTCCCTCTGCCTTGAACACACAGCCTCCTTGTCTGTCCTGTGAAGGGAGCCTGGCGGGAGAGCCAGGCAGCGGGGGACACAGCCCAGCAGGGGCCTTGAGCTGTTCATTCCTACACTTGATCTTAGCCAAAAGGCCGAGAAGCGATAGAGCTGTTCATTGCTGATGTGTGACCTGAGACTTGACGGAATCAGGGTGAGCAGCATTTTCTGGAGACACACTGAATCTATTCTGGGTGCCACCACTTGTGATTCCGAGATATTTTCATGAGAAGAGGAAATGGAGGCCTAGCAGTATGGAGTAGTTGGCTTACTTTCACACAATCTCCTCACAAACCCCCTACCCTTGGCCTAACGGAGAGGCCGGTGCTGGAGTGCTCCCTTGGCCTAACGGAGAGGCCAGTGCTGGAGTGCTCCCTAGCCCTAAAGGAGCGGCCGGTGCTGGAGTGCTCCCTGGTTCTAAAGGACTGGCCAGTGCTGGAGTCTCCCTAGTTCTAAAGGACTGGCCAGTGCTGGAGTGCTCCCTTGGCCTAAAGGAGTGGCCGGTGCTGGAGTGCTCCTTGGTTCAGTGCTTGCCTCAAGAGTTTATCTGTCCATATGTAGTGTGATACTGTGCACTGGTCTAATCTTAAGCTAACTGATGTTTTGAGCATTTACTCCCTTTAAGTTATGCTTCCAGTCTCCTTTGAACATTTTCCCAGCCCTGCACCTGGAAGACCCAGGAAGTTGACGTGAGCTGACACCTTAGCTGTGTTAGGTTTCTGCGTGTGTACTAAGAGGAGTACATCTCAGGTTTAAAAATAGCTAGATAGGCCAGTGCAAGCCCTTTTCAGAAGGTCAAAGATAGCAGCCCCAAAATAACTCTCCTGCCTGCACTACGGGATCCTGGGGAAAGCTTTCAGCAAGTGCTCACTCTGATGGCAGCATGGTCAGCTCGCTCCTTAAAAGGCAGAGCTGTGTGAACCTGGAGGTGGGGAGCTCTGTAGCCATTTTTAGATGAGGGCTCAGAGAACAAGGCATTGGTCTTTGATTTCTGAGGCTTCTAAGAAGGGCTTAGAGAGAAATTCCATTAGGCTGGTACTGTGGTGTTTCAGTCTAACTGCAGTGCCAGTATCCCTTAAAGTTGCAGGTTCGCGTTCCAGCTGCTCCAGTTTTGATCCAGCTCTCTGCCTGTGGCCTGGGAAAACAGTAGAGGATGGCCTGCACCCATGTGGGAAACCCTAGAAAAAGCTCCTGGCTCCTGGCTTTAGCCAAGAACAGCCCCAGGTTTTGTGGTCATTTGGGGAGTGAACCTGTGGTTGGAAGATTTTTACTTTGTCTCTCTGTAATACTGCTTTTCAAACAAATAAACAACGAATCTTAAAAATTAAAAAGAGAGAGAGAAGTTCATCTTCAGCCAGCCCCATGTTGGCATTAGCCAGGTTTGCAGCACGTTAGAAAGTTCTGGAGCCCGTCTTCACTCTGCTGCTCCTTACTGGGGCAGGAGTACCCTTTAGCTTCCCCAGTGGCGTTCAAGGCCTCCCTGAGCCGATTTCTGCCCACCTCTCTTTGCTCTCGGCCTTCTTTAAGGTCATGCTGGCTTCCTGCAGGCAGGCCTCCGGGCTTGCTGTTTGTTTTCTTTTTTTCCTCCTTGGGAAGCTCACTCCACACACTCACCCTTCAGCTTTCTGTGCCAATGTGTTTTCTGAGAGATCTTTCTCAAGTAGCCTGCTTGCGGGCTTGGGTCACCGCCTTTGCCTCATTCGCCTTTCCTCATGGCCCTTGGTAGTGCCAGTCACAGCCAGAAGCCGGAGTCTGTGTCACCCTGGACACACCATGAATGCCCAGCTTCTGTCTCTCCTGCTGAGAAATCTGCCAACAGTGACTTTCTTCTGACACGTCTTGCAGAGTCCCATTTCCCTTCTGACCTTGGCCACCATCGGGGTCTGGAGCTCCCACTGTGAGGGGGTCATGCTCAGCACTCTTTTCTTCTTTCACCATTTGGAGTCTCATGGACGCCGGTGTCCCCAGTACTGGAACCCAAGGCTGACTGGCTGTCCTGCCTCCCCACCCGCACACCCCCCCACTGCAGATGCTTTCTGCTCCATTGCACTGTGAGTCCACACTTAAAGGGAGGCGTGTGCTGCCCTGGCAGCAGGCTCCCAGCTCCCATCCACGTGCTGCTGACCAGGTGGTCCTGTTCTATCTCAGCTGGACCTCAGGGGTCAGTGTGCCCTGTTTCCTTTGCATCTCCCTGGACCCTGCTAAGAACGGGACATGGCCATCCTCCTGGAGCACACTGCTGACCGCAGCCTCTGAGAGATGCTGATGCTGCCACCTGCCTTACAGGTGTGTGTAAGTGAGAATGTGAACAGGCTACAGCATTATATGTTCCAGCTGAGAGTGAGACCTGGGTGTGTGTCATCCCCGCCATGCCACCTCCTCAAGCAGTCCCCAGCCCCTGCTCCTCACCCATGCATAGGTAACTGGATTTTGGCTTTACATGAAAACTAGAATGAGTGCCAAGCTGGCCTGCACCTGTGTCCCTGCTGCCTTCCCTCCTTTTGCCTTGGTTTGATTTGTCAGAGTGTGTGAACATGTTCTGAGTATACTTCAGGGTCACATTAAGGCACGTGGGTCCCAAAGCTTTACTTGACACCTGTCAGCTGAGTGCCAGAGCGGGCCCAGGGACATTGTACCTGCAGCCACGGCATCAGGTGGGTGGAGCAATCGACTTCATGCAGGGTTCTGGCTGGCAGGATTTCATTTTACGCTTGTGTGCTGATCAAGCATGTAACTTGTCCTTGGGATACATGTATGAGTGAGTCAACACTCACAGATGCTAACTGAATAAAGAATAGGTGGTAGGAAGAGTAATTATAAGTGCATCCATTTTCCTTAGTTACACAAGGTCATCATCGTTCAATGGGATGTCTTCTGCCTTAATCACATCGTTATTAGTTAAAGTGGCTTTTTAGATCTTCAGTGTTCGGGCTGCGCAGCATTAACACTGGGACGGAAGCAGGCAAGAGCAAGCGTGTGGCCAGTTTGTTACCTGCCATGGACATGTGCAACAGTTTACACACCCAGACACAGCTGCGGAGTGAGTGCACGCTGGCCTCCCTGTAGAACTGGAAGAGAGTTGTTTTGCCAGGCTCCCACCGTGGGGCAGTGAGGAGACACCTAGGGGCGCGGGCGAGGTGCGTCCTTGCTCCCGTCGTCACCACTTCCCACCCACCCTTAACACCACCTCACAGGTGATGAGGCCAACACTGGGAGTGTCAGGGACAGCGCAGCTGGCAAGGCAGAGAGCCAGGAATGAGACCCGCGTGTCTATGTGGTGACAAAAGCTGCTCCTCACACCAGTGTGTGCTGTCTGCATCCCCCAGCCTCATGTTGTGGGATGTGCTGAGATAATGAGAGCTGCTTTTTACTTAAGAGACCTAGTGTTAAGTGGGAGACACGGTGCACTTGCCAGTTAGCATATTACCAAGTGTGGTGACAGATCCCATGCCTGTCATGTAAGTGTGCTTCACAGAGCAGTGTGCTCAGCCGGGGCCACATCCGTGACTCCCGGGTCAGGGCGCACGTGGCACCGCTGAGAGGGGATCCGCGTGTGGGTGAGAAGGAAGCTGTGCATACAGGGCAGGTGCAAATGTCGACCAAGGGACAAAACTCCCACTCTGTGAAACTGCCTGAGCAGCATTGCCTTGGAGCTGAAGAGCTACAGTAACAGCACAGATATGCAGCAGGATGTATCTGTGAGGATGCCTGCTGCAGCACCTATTAGAGCAAGGTCCAGCGCAAGGGTAAAGTGTGATGTCATGTTCTGGCTGCTTCAGTTCTCCAAGCGTGGTTCCTGTTCAAGAGCAGCCGAAGGTCAGGTCAGCCTCAGAGTAACTCCAAGACATGTATGTGTGTTCCATTTTAAAAATACGTATTTATTTGTTTTTATTGGGAAGGCAGAGTTACAGAGAGAAGGAGACAGAAAAATCTTCTATCCACTGGTTCACCCTGCAAGTGGCCACAAGGGCTGGGGCTGAGCTGCTTTCCCAGACCGCAAGCAGGGAGCTGGAGGGAAAGTGGGGCAGCCGGGACACGTACCCGCACCCTCACGGGAATCCAGCATGTGCAAGTTGAGGATTTAGCCTTTGAGCCACTGTGTCGGGCCCAGTGTGTTCCATTTTTGTCCTCTCAAA